>NC_085951.1:8039924-8342954 GCF_963556715.1 Cydia fagiglandana
CCAATATATCGATAGACTGGTTTCACATGAATGCTTAAATTTCGTTTTTTATTGTTCATCTAGCTTTGCCAAGTTTTCACATGTAAAACGAGCTAGCGATTGCATATCAAATATAAAAACTATAACGACTATAAAATTTGACATTTGAACTTTATTTTTATAAATGTTTATTTATTTTATTTTGTTTGTTGTACTAACAATATTATGGATCTCTGGATTTAAAATAATTGAAATTTTAATCCTTTCGCTTTCTTCGTTTTTTTAAGCCTTTTTGTTAAATTGATTGAATATACATATTAACTGTGCCTAATTTGTTAGGCACAGTTTTAGAGAGAGTCCCGGAAACCGCTGGGTCTATTAAATTTTTTCTGTAGATACGAGTATAACGAAAATATTGCACATAGGACTAAAATGCCTATTCTACACCATATTTTGATTTATAAATCAGATAAAGAAGCAGCAGCCAAGATTGACCGATTGAAACACAGGATATTGTCAGACAGATAGTGTGCATATTGGTTTTCCTTCGTATTTTCTCGAAAACGATCGTATTAGTCATGCTACTTCAGTCAACGTCAATACTTTTTGTACCGAGACTGACTAATAAAACCAAGACACGTTCGTACGTTTCCATGAAAATACGAAGGAAAACAATTATGCACTACATCTGTAGCTTGTATAACACTTTAAACTCTCGCTCTTGCGTTTTGTACACATATTTAATTGCACAAACGGGTCTACCGCGATATAATTTCATTGTTCATTGTTTGTTATTGTTTCATTTGCTGGGACGTCAGTCTTTCCGTGAAACTCAGCTGGTGCAACTCAGCTGAAATCGGAATTTAAGTTAAAAACAATGTAATTATATCGCGGTAGACCCGTTTGTGTACTTAAATATCTGTAGCTTGTATTAGTACTATTAGTAGGCATCAAAATATTTGCGTATCCATAACTAACTATGGGCCCGATTCGGATTATGAAATAGACATCTATTAGATATCTTTTAGATATCACCAAGATACGATAACGATATGTTTAAGATCTAACCTGTCAAATTTGACATTTGCCGGATTCTGGAGATACTCTTGAACGATTTCCACGGGATATGACTTAGAGATCCAATTCACATCTAATAGATATCTTACTCTGTCTAACGTAAAAGTGACATTGGTTGCCCGAATTGCGCTGCAAAAAAGAACTATTTGATATCTAAACTATAACGTATCTAGAATGGATCTAGTACGTGTCGTCTCTTGTGAATATCTTGAAGTTCGAATACGGCAGTATCTGTAGCTTGTATTAGAAGGCATCAACATATTATCGGCGCGATTCGGGAAACGAATTAGGCATTCACTAGATATGAAATAGTAAAGATATGTGACGTTCCACGGCAAAAGGTACCATTGTCCCGGCTGAATATTGGAGCGGCGTCAGCGCCAGCCACCATAAAGGTACCTTTTGCCGTGGAACGACACATATCTTTACTATTTCATATCTAGTGCATCTCTAATTCATTTCTCGAATCGCGCCGTATAACTAACTATACGGCAATATTTGTCTAAGCGTCCCATTTCACGCCCTAGCGCCCAATATTCACAAGCACCTAAATCAACGAACACTGCCCCGTTTCGGTTGTAGCTGTAAATTTTAGACACTTCTATCTACAGACTAATTTCTATGGACTCCTCATATTAAAGCATTATAAAGACTGACTACACCTGTCCTATGCCTTGCACTACTCCGTATCACACAACCTGTTAGACAACATCAAGGTTTTATATTGTTACATATGTTATGTTATTATGAAGTTCATTGTTGTGTGTTTCATTGTTTGTTGTTGTTTCATTTGCTGGGACGTCAGTCTTTTCGTGACCACAGCTGGTGCAACTCAGCTGAAACTTCAGAATTTAAGGTAAAAACAAAGTAATTTTATCGCGGTAAATATCTGTAGCTTGTATTAGTACTATTAGTAGGCATCAATATATTTGCGTAGCCATAACTAACTATACGGCAATATTTGTCTAAGCGTCCCATTTCACGCCCTAGCGCCCAATATTCACAAGCACCTAAATCAACGAACACTGCCCCGCTTCGGTTGTAGCTGTAAATTTTAGACACTTCTATCTACAGACTACTTCCCATGGACTCCTCATAATGAAGCATACCTACATCACTACGCCTTATAAAACAAAGTCCCCAGCCGCGTCTGTCTGTTTGTGTGTATGTATATGGTCGCGATAGACTCAAAAACTACTAAACGGATTTTCATGCGGTTTTCACCTATGAATAAAGTACATACTTAATTCTTGAGGAAGGTTTTTGTGTATAATTTGTTAAGGTTTATCCGTGCGAATCCGGGACGGGTCGCTAGTTATTATAAAGACTGACTATGAATACACCTACGCCTTGCACTAATCCGTATTATATTTACAATCTTTTAGACAGCATCAAGGTTTTATAAGTATACTTATTATGAAGTATCATCAGAAGTTGCACTGTATACAGTATCTCGAACGAATGTATAACAACAGGATATTGTAATGAAGTACGTACGCTCCAAGGAGGACAGCTCGTTTTCGAATACATTTTTTTACACCAATTGCAATCCCATGATCCCATTTCTACTTTTTTGAATTTAAATACAATCACAACTGAAACCGTACATTCAAGCATTAGGTAGGCACTCGTACATATTTGATCTCATTTGAATCAAAATTTGCACTTATATTTTAGTGCAAGTTACTTTAATAAATTGAACATGAAATTTAAAAAGTTCTAATTTTAATGAGTATCATAATAAATATGATGTGAAAGAGCACTATTGCATGTGATCACGAATTGCTTTAAATGCCGTGTCTAGCCGGTAAGTGATGCGCGCTTTCACCTTACTCAAACTAAGTCGCGTCTCCCGGGCTTCGGGATAAGTGGGCATATTACATGGTTGAAATAGTTCGTGTTTTTCGTTATGTTTATATATTCGACCCGACTGGCGGGGTTAGATTACGTCACCGCAGACTATTGGTAATTCACACCCTGGGATGGAACTGTTTTAAGTATCGTTTGAAGGATGATGACATTTAAACGACACCTCATGTGCAGATGGGACCTAAATGGCGCCGACCGAGGACGTTACTGGCGGTTGGGTAACTTAATTAACTATTCTGTTATAGTCCGTCTGTTTGTCTGAGATCAAGTACGCCTTAATGAATGTATGGCGTCTTAGAAAACGGACAGGCCATACTTTTATTTCTGAAATAAATTAAAACACTTCTTATTAAGAGCCCTTCAACGTGCGCACTAGCGCCACAGCTAAATAATCGTAATTATTTCAATTTAACGAAAGATATTGAAAAAAGGGGGCCGCTACGTACTGTATTGTGTATTTAAGTACCTTTTGAATATATCAAACTAGTTTTTATGTTGCTGGTTTCGTCGATCTAGGAACTCAAAACAAAAACGACCGTTTTAACTTTGGACGCATAGATTGACGAATCCAGCAACATAAAAACTGGTTTGATATATTCAAAAGGTACTTAAATACACAATACAGTACGTAGCGGCCCCCTTTTTTCAATATCTTTCGTTAAATTGAAATAATTACGATTATTTAGCTGTGGCGCTAGTGTGCACGTTGACGGACTCTTAACCTTTTCGACGCCGTGTCAAACACAAAAGCTGTCAATCGGACGCCACGTCACCGAAGTGTCATAACTGAAATTGAACTTTATGCATATGCACGTAGGTCTATGTTGCTCTGTGGTCTGTGACCGATTAATCGGTCTTTGGCGTTGAACCTGCGGTTCGGATATATCGGTCATTGGCATCCAAAAGGTTAATAGGTCCTACATACCTAAGTAAGTATAAGTACCTTAACATCCTTTATTGCACCATAAAGTTAAAAAAATACAAAAAGCGAAATACTTACAAGCTAGGTAACAACAGGCAGTCTTATCGCTAAAAAGCGATCTTTTCCCGACAACCTTTGGGAGCAGGAAAGTTAAGTGCTTACAACTTTGAACGGGTAGTGCGGATATAGGTACATATAAATTAACATAATTATTAAAACGCTTAAAGGGCAGTATACTTAAGTGTGGCTAAAGTATGAAAATTTAGTAGATATTAACCATTTTCAAAATCAACAATCGTACAAAATTACCCCCTTATGCACCTTAAATATTTATTGTCGTATAAATAACGCAATTGAAAAACATTATGAATACTGGTACCAAGTATAAAAGAGGAATATAATGGACGTGAAAAATATACGCAACGAGAATGAATACATGTTAACAAGGATTGTTTTACCACTAGTCACACAAATTGGTTACGAACGTTGCATTGTCAACGGTAAATATCAACTGAAATCATTGTCGGGATATTCCATTCGGTAAAAAATAAACTTTGACAGATTTTAATAAATAAAATCGAACATTGCTGTAGTACTGTTCAGGACAGCTAAAAGTTTGGGTTACGTTGAATGAAGTAATTTTGGGGTATAGAACTTTTCTGAGGTACCTACCTATCTTATTCCTTAATATTTACATACTCTGTTAATAATTCAAGATCTGCTAGGGGACCGTAAAGGATGACTCACGTTAGACCGGGCAGCATCCGGGCCGGAGCTTCCGGAGCTTGCTTTTCTATGACATGACAGGCGATCACGTGATGCTTTCCATAAAAAACGATGCGCCGGAAGTTAAGACCTAGTGTATAAATTGTCTATGTACCTACCTTATTCGACATGTAAAATATTATGTTTTATGAAAAACTAATGAATGAATGAATGAATGCTCCGGTCCGGACATGGCCCGGTCTAACGTGAGTCATTCTTAAAAGGATAGTCATGGACAAAGTTCTGTTGCTGGAAACTCGTTTAAGAAACACTGGTCCCGATGTACAGGAAAACCTAAAGACCGTCCATAAAAATAAAGAGGTGCATTCGAATCATTGGTCTTTGCAACAAAACGACAAAATTCGTTTACAGTAAAGCATTTTCCACGAAAAACGCGTCCAACCGTAAATGTGCTTAAGATGTATCCTATTTTAAAAATCCCGGTACATTTCTAGCCCAGAAACTGGAAATCCAGCAAACCTGAAACAAGATAGCTCGGTTTTCTCACTTCAATCGTATTTTGATTTAAAAATCCCGTCCCCATCCTGTCCCCACTATCCCTGAGGGAGCTTGTTTGTTTTTCACCAAAAAGGGATAGGTTTTATTCTAAACAAAGCTAGTTTTGTCGATGGTGCTCGACATTGTCGTATTTGGAATTTGACTACCTATATTGTTTAATCCGTTTGAATAGCTTTTCATTCCGTAGTGTAAAAGACGAATACAATACAAGGGGTTCCGGTTCGAGCGCCATCTTGATAGTCACGCGTCGTGATTAATTCTTTTGTTTTTTGCTCATTACTATTATTTATAGTCACAGTTTATAGTGTAATATCGATAGCTTATTATACAGTAAATTAATGAGGTAGTGTGCAGTGAATGGAGAATTAATCTTGAAATGCGTTTAACCACCATTTTGGAGTCGACGGCCGGTAGTCCATAATGACATGTTACTTGTAAAGTCCAATAGCTCTACTATGAGTTCCGTGAATGACAGTGAGAAGTGAAGATAGTGAGAAAGTTAAGGAAAATGTATGGAGTAATTGTACAGTGCCTCTACCGGTCACGTAAAGAACTAAAAATTTCAATTTGTACCATGAGTTACAAACGTTTTTACGCGAGTTTTCCATACTTGCCTAACTTCACACCTAAAACGCTCTCTTTCTAATTATATAATGAAAACTGAGCCAGAATTATTCTGCGTAAATACTTTACGCGAGTAAACGTGACAGATGTTATGGAAAAATACGTGCGTTTCCAACGTGACATTTCTGTCAACTTGTAAACACAACAAATACGCAGATTTTTCACGAATATCAATGCAATTTTCAACGTAATATGTATAAATTTATAACAGTATGTGAACTTCAAGCAAAACTTTAAGGGATAAATCAATTAATAGTTCGATAAAAGGCTGATTTAGTACAAAGATAATGAGTTATACTTGACATCATATTTTCCTATTTCTACTGCTACATTTGCGAAAATCACATTGCTTAAGAGCAGTTTTTGGTTTTAGGCAAGAAGCTGATTGAAAACAACATTTCCATGAAAACCCGGATTGCATCATGTATGCATGTAGAAGTTACATATGTATTAAGAATTAAGGCTCAATACAAGGAGCGGTACATAGACATGTTCTGTTTTTGTTGCTGGGTGCACATAACACATAGTAAGAATAAGACATACCGCAAGACCTATTATAATATTTACACAAGAATTGCTACGTATTTTATTAAGCATTATTATCTTAAAGAAAAAAAAACATACAAATGTTCTGTGGGTTTATTTATTTTTCTTTACTAAGTACTTAACTATTATTTTATTTTCCGTTGTTCAAATTATTGTGTTTGGTACCTAGGTAATCGTTTTTCATGTCAACTTGGTAACAGGAAATATAAAACTTTCTTCAAAAACTTTTGCTGGTGATTCTGAATCTGAAAATTTAAATAAGATTTAAACACATTTATTGCCAAAAACCCGCTGCGTGGGTTCATTTTGTATTGGAAATGGGGCGCTTGGCACTGAAATATACTCGAGATCATATAGGTACTATAAAATTAAAATCGCTATTAAGGTCATACGTAGGGTCTGTGCGGAAAGAGAAGAGTCGTAGGTATAATGTATGGGCTCCCCTAAATTTCACGACTTTTCTCTTTCCGGACACTCTATTAGATAATGTTACTTAGCAGTAGGAGACGGCCGCTGTCATGATGCGGACTGAAGCGGACCATTATAATACATACCTATTTTAATATTTTGAGATTTCTTCTCATGTGTGTATTATTTTCATCATAGGTAATAAATATGTAGCCAAAAGTAGCCTGTATAATCGCGCTGTATACTTTGCTTCCTATTTTTTAACACGCAATGTCATAATTTTAACTCGATTATTAATGATGTTTACGTAATTATCATATTTTGCAATTTTTGTCTTGAATACAATTATATTTTAATTTATACATTGTTTACCATGGACCTAGAATATACGGACGTAGTTTTGCTAAGACAAAAACTGTGATTCCATCATCCACCAATTTCCTAGTATTTACGCGTGACACACACACATTGACAGTTATCTCAATGCCCTCATCCACCAATTTGCCGTCAGACGGATCAAAACGTCAGTGAAGTAAATTTGTCCAAGAAAAATGTAAAATATGCCGGCATGTGTAGTTAAATCCTGCAAGAATTGTACCGATCGAAAGAAAAAAAGTGACGGAATAACTTTTCATAGCTATTTTTATCAATTATCATGGTATTGTACATAAAATCTCCATATTTCATTGTTTATAAATGCGAAACAGGAGTGTGACCAGGAAGTTGAATAGGGTAATTTCCCGAAAGTAGGGTAATTGATGCCCTTCTTATTAAATCATTATGTATATAAGAGATCATTTAGGACATTTAGCTAAATTATTGATTTTGCATTTCAAACTAGATCGGTATGGTAATTTCCCGATAATAAGGAAATTAAAGACGTTTACATGAATAATTTTTGATAGCTAACGTTTATTTGTTTTTAACCATTTACCCAATAGTATAAAAATGTTAGCGGACAATTATTTAAGCGACAGCTAAAGCAGTGGCTAATACATAGATCATGTTTTTTACGATTTAAATGAGTATTTTTTATTTAAGACTATGTAATTTTAGATGTACTTATTATAAATTTAAGTGATCTGTATATAATATTGTACCTAATTATGTAATATTGTATACCCGAACAGGGTAGCCGTTGCGACTTTGTATTTTTTTGACATCTTGTTTGACACGGTAAACAATAAATGAATTCTTATTCTTAAGGTAAACAAACATAATACTTATGTTGCTCGACGCGGTCCCAGTCCAGTACATGTCATCTTGAAACTTAAGTCATTGTCAATAGAGGTGACAGCAAGGTGTCATCTATTGGGCATTAACATGTCGAGCACTAGTACATTTACCTTATATTTATTTTTTATTTAAAACCAGATATGTTACAAGTTAAATATCATTAGGTATTGAAAATAATATTTGCACAAAGTAATTGTGCAACAATGCGCATTTTCAAGACCTATAAAATCAGTTAGGTAGACACTTTTTTATCGTCTAACGTAAAACTGTACTATTTTAATATTTGAAAACAAGGACGACATTGAAAATAATTGTTTCACCATTAGGGGAGAATTTGCGTTACATATATGGTATCACTCGTCTACACGCACACTTTCAAACCGTCCGCCATTGCAGGGTCACAGTTTGTCTTAAGTGACATTCCCTCTGTCAAATATATAACTCTATGTTGTTTACTAACATTGATGTGTTTATTATTTTCGTAACTATGGCAACGTCAAATCTTTAAAAAATTGTAGAATGAAGGTTGAGTCAGTAACAAAGTGACAAAACTGGTCTTAGAGCATTTAATAACTGGAGTGGCCATTGAGTGCTTACTGTTAGGATTTAGGATTAGGGTTCCAAGCAGGAAAGAAAAGCTTGTTTTAACACCATATTGGTAATGTTTATTAATCTCAAGCAAGACTACATAGTAATGGCGTCTCATACGAGAAGAAAGAACACCTACATTTGTTTTATATTGACAACGGAATAAATCAAATATCATAGTCGTAGTAGTCTCGTAGGTATACTCTTTATTTTTTTCCTGACATTATTACCTACCCCTCTGCCGAAAAACTTGCACAATTGTGCAAACTTTTGTATGGAGTGACATGGCTATTTGTACGTTACGTACAAATCATGTAGAAATAGCAATACATTTGACGTCCCCTCCCCCGCAAAAATCGGCAGACTGTTTTGTAAAGAAAATGACAGCGATGACATCTCCCTTCTAAATGCTCTTAGTGGATGGTAGAGGTAAGGAATACAATCTCCATGTAATTAATAATGAAAAAGTGTCCGTCAAAACCTTAAGAGGGAAGTATACTACGTAATCGTCCATACAAAAAGAGAAAACGTTTTTCCACTTGTAAATACGAGTATCTTCCATTCCCCATGATTTTTAGTACGGTATTGATACAATGAAAAACTAGGTTTATGGGTTTTCTTTTTTTCGCTACTCTGGAGAGATTTAGAAAAATTATAATAGCTGACAGCGTGCCCAGTTTTTGCAAATATTCTTCCATAAAGGAGTTTTCTCATAAAGTCATAAAGGATTCTCCTTACCTCTACCCTCCATATTCACGGCTGCCATCAGTATATGTAACATTACTTTCTGTGCATCTCACTTGCACTAATATGCGAGAGCGAGATGCATAGATAGTAAATTACGTAGACGTGAGAAAATGTGTCAATTTTGTTATTTAGTTCTTTAGGTGAATCCTAGAGGCGCTGTATAAAACTCCGATAACTCTTGCTCTGTTTTTTAGTATACTTAGAAAGGGACAGCATCGTTTGGAGTGGAGTGAAGTTAGGTACATAAGACCGTAAAGAAACGTAAAACGTGACTCACGGCACGTTTATTCACTGAAAGTAAGTGAAAAATACTCTGCCAACTGATAGTAGAGCTACAGCTATCGCTTTACAAGAGCTAATAAAATCACCGTACACTGTCTTGTACTAACCGTACAATTTTATAGTTCTCGTAGTTAGCTCCTAATACCTACCTTGATACTGGCGAAACAGTCCCTCTGGACTGAAGCCATAATTTAAAAAGAAGAAGAAGAATACAATACAAACATATTTTTATATTACATATATCTATAGAAATAGTACCTACTTATAGTGTACCTAACACAGATTGTGGGTTCATGCACACAACAGACGTTATCCATATTAGTCAAGAGCATTCTGTTGTAGACAACTGTTATGTACACGAACCGAAGCATGATTTAAGTACTTATCAATTTCATCATAAAACAATTGTTGGGAAAGTCCAAAAAAAAGGAAATTTGAAGCTCACCTTATAAATCTGTTACACGTGTTAAAAGAATCCATAAATGAAAGTTAAATCTCTTTCGCACGCTAATAATTTGCCTTATTCTTCTTAATTAAAAAACCTAATTATATGCCTTATTATTTTTAATTAAAAAACCGGACCGGACGGGCGAGTCGGACTCGCCCACCGAGGGTTCCTTACTTTTTAGTGTTTGATGTTATACCGGCAACAGAAAAACGTCATCTGTAAAAATTGCAACTGTCTAGCTATCACGGTTCATGAGATACAGCCTGGTAACAGACAGACGGACAGTGGAGTCTTAGTAATAGGGTCCCGTTTTTACCCTTTCGGTACGGAACCCTAAAAATGGTTAAGACAGCTCTTCCCGGCACATTTTCCTACAACAAAACCTGTCTCACATCCCAAATTTTGCTTACCTTTCCTCCTAAGTAATAACACATAAGCGACAGCAAAAACTCACACGTCACGTTCAACACGACGAAAAATTCTTGCAACGGCTCCCAGAAATTGGAAGGAATAAGGATAAGCCTCGAGCCAGCGATACGATCTCCTCGGTTGATAAGGGAATTAAATTACTTGGGCGTGCTTGCAATTACAATCCAGGCACCTCACGTTCTTCCCACGCAAAATGGCCGAAACGCCAGAATAAGCGCTCAAGCGCCAAATCTGTGATTTTGTGAGACACTTCTCATGTTGTGTTTTGCTTAGTGCGAAATTTTGTTTAGGGTTTGGTGTCGTTTAAGCCTTTTCTAGTGCTCACTGAAGAAGTTTCTCGTAGTGTTGGGAGGGATAACACGGAATTACTTTGTAGCAATATGTGAATGCGTGTGTGTGTGATTCAGGGGCGTAGTTACAATCGCGTGCCTCACTTGGGATAGCTCAGGTCTAGTATACCGCGTTCTCTGATTACGCATTTGTTACGAAACTGGAGTTGAAGTTACACTGGTTGGCTCTTTAATTTCATTTACCATCGTTTGCACAACTAATCAGAATACTCTGAGCTGATCGAAGCGTGGATAAGGACAATTTGTCCGGGTGCTTTATGTGGGAGGCATTTGGACTAACTTATTCATGGCTAGTTATTGTGATGGGACTGATGGGGTACGATTTTATCGTTTGTTGGTTAGTTGAATATGTGCCGTTTTAATAATGGCATGCCAGTTCCTATTCAATGTTGAAATGTGAACGAACAACAAATGAGCGGAAAATAGTAGATACCCGATTTTACTTTGGATGGATTATTTGAGGGACATGGTTAAAAATAATATTTAAATTAATTTGAATCTTAAACGAGAAAAGATTCGATGATTAGAGTACATATGTTTTACATAGACATACATGTGCTCAGTCCTTTTGGAGTTTTTATAATTTGAATTGTAAACCCAGCCATGTTGTTAAACTTTGTCACGTGCTTTATAAGAATTATAAGGGTGTATCTGTATACTTGAAGTCGTACATGACAATGCAAGCCATTCTTAAGCAATCCCGTTAAGAAACCTATTAAATAAGAGAAAAAAAAGCTTATTATTTATTAAACTGTGGATAATATGTATTTAATGTAATACATTTATGTACAGGAAGGTGGATACTGGATACACGTTCCGTGATCATTGAATGGTCTACTAAAATATATTTTAATAATATTTGACGAACCGCATACTTTCATATATTTCAAGCAGATATTTGGTTAGTGGTTTTCCTCAAATATGAGGAAAATATGCTTATTGTGGCGGTAAACATAATTAATTTGGTTATGCAAAGTTTGACGCATGTAGCATCGTATTTAAAACCGTAAATATGTTGCTATAGATTCAGTTTTATTTATTAAAGTGCGCTGAAAATAAAAATGACTCAATTGTGTAGGAAAGAAATACATTTTAGGAAAATCCCTAGTAATGGCGTTTAGTATACCAACAAAATGTGGCAAATTCATCGTATAGAGGCAGTGGCGTCCTGAACTCACGGTGTCTCTGTCGAATTAAGGGGCCCCAATTTAGGTCCCTAATGGCGTCTCCTGGCCCGATATGGCATTTTGTCCACTTTACCACTCTATAGTTATGCTGCTGCTTGCTTTAGAAAGGTGCATCATTGAATTAAAAGCGTTTGTTAATACGCTTATATTATTCAATATTTTGTTTCAAATATTAAAAATCGTATCATACTCAATTCCTAGCAGGCTTAGCTTAAGTTAGCAAGCATAGATTTATAAGGCATAGATTCCTAGTTCGTACACCCCCAGTGAAGCCATTTCAAGTGCGACGTCACGTCACACTCGTATCATCGTATTCGAACGGCCCTCGCAGTACTCAAAGTCAAATCGGTTTGTGTACACCTCCCGTTTAAAAATCAAAAACTACAGGAAAGATGGTTGTTTGTACAGTGAATGGGTGTCACAACACATCATATAATAAAAACAAACCGCCTGATATTACATTTCACGCGTAAGTATCGAGATTCATGTGATATTTTTACATAATCGTAAATACAAAAATCCAAATTTTCGTCAGCCGCCATTTCTTCTAAATGTTGCCAGTGCAGTGAATATTTTTTCCTCCAAATGGGACATGACGTCTACATTCTAAAATAAATACGCTCAATTAAATTTCATTGTATAATTATAGAAAATTATAATTAAGTTAATTATTTAGGTAAGTATTTACTTTTTTCTTATTTTTATTTTGTGTCATGTTCGTTTCAGTTTTCTGACTGATCGGAATGACGCAATATGGAAACATTGGAAACGGACTAAACACAGTCGAATATGCTCTGTCCTATTTAAATTTAATCTTATTATTTAATGCACATTTGTTAAATAAATAAAAATAGTAAAAACTTATCAGCTATTTATTGAATCCTTATTTCACAAAGTACAGAAATGCAACAAATCCCAAAATAAACAAAAAGCTTTTGCTACAAAATCGAATCTACACACTTCCAAATTATTAATAACCAAGTGTGGATGTTGTTAAAATTCCTCTACTTTGAGATAAGTAAATGAATACTGGCAACATATTTTGTATATATGTGTGTGTTTGCTGAGCGTAAAACACGAGCGTTCCACGCACACATCGATCGTGTTTCGGCTTCACTTTTGGCAGGTTAGCCGTATGGGGACTATCTGTCTATGCGTTATTAGTTTAAGTTAGCAAGCTTTTTGACGACCCGACCAACGGCCCGTGTTTCAGCCAAATTTATGTTTCGACAGGGATGAAAATCAATTGGAAACCAATCAAATATCTGAATGCATTTACCTGCCTATTTATTTGACTGTACCTATAATTTATTTACAACTTAAATAAGCAAAACTCGAGGAAATGCCTTCGCGGATTTGCAAATTTTATACTTCAGTGTCAACACTGACGTTTTTGTTTGAAGAAACGTCACTTTTGACACTGACATGTCTAAACCATATCGCATCATGACGTAATATTTGACGTATCTTAAAGTTCAAATCCAATCCCTACACGTTTTTTCCAAGTAATATCAAAATAAGTAGTGTTTCCGAGTAAAACTGCCCAAATCTAAAGATCAGACAACTTAAGACAAGTTGACAGATGTCTTTGGTATTGTCGGTCTATTACGTAGCATTTTCTCGCTAGGATAAGTCTTGAGTCGGAGATTGAGCGCTGAGTCGATTTGCAGACGTTATCCTTTAACCTGTCGTACGAACAAAAAAGGATGTAGGCGTCACCTACACCAGCGAATGATTTATGATCTTGATATATTTATTCAAAATTTAAGTACGGCTTGCATTCGTGAGCGTCACAAAACTCTGGCTGTGGCGTAGGCGCTGTTGTTTCAAAACAAAAAGTTGCGTAAGCGCTTAATAAGGACGGTGCTACGTAAAGTTATTCGCGATGTCTTGGACAGTTTTGACGTAATTTCGACACGTCTGAGCTCGGAGTTTGGCGAAAGTTAACGAGGAATAAAACGGGGGAGTTATTTGTTTCGCAGTATCGTGGATATTATTTGGATACTGGTTATGAAAACTCAACGGCGACCTGACTTTTCATAACTCAGTTAAGTTTGCTTGGTACTTTTTACGAAGTCACCGGAATGTAGGTACTGACCTAAAAACCGAATCAAGTGGTAGGTAGTATACAGCGATCCAGACACCGTCAATAAAGCAATACATCAAACTAGTTTTTATGTTGCTGGATTTGTCAATCTATGCGTCCAAAGTTAAAATGGCCGTTTTTGTTTTAAGTTCCTAGATCGACGAAACCAGCAACATAAAAACTAGTTTGATGTATTCAAAAGGTACTTAAATACACAATACAGTACGTAGCGGCCTCCTTTTATCCTGTCGTTAAATTTAAATAATCACGATTATTTAGCTGTGGCGCTAGTGTGCACGTTGAAGGGCTCTTAAAAAAATATTTTACAAAAACATGTAGATGCAAGGGTTGGAGCCACCCGGTAAGCAAATAAATGCCTGTGTTGGGAGGCACCGCTCTGCTCTTGTTTTATGAGCTTAACAATGTGATGTTATTTATGAAAAGGGACCTTATTGTTGATGGCGCTTACGACATTATTAACGATGCTCCGATATAAAAACAATGCCGCGCGACGCAGTGCGGCGTAAGCGCCATCGACAATAAGGTCCCTTTTCATAGATAATGCCCCAATACTTGTGTACCTAAAGCTTTTTACCATTTTAAACAAAGGTTATGAGGTTTGAGGTTAGGTTGTAAGGTCTACTTATAATAAGAACAATTTTAGCAACCCCTATCTGAAAATCCCGTAATACCAAAACAGGGCATAAGGGTAAGAACAGGTTCTCAAAGCAGGAAAAGTTTGCACACGCCTCTTCACGACTCAAAGTACAAGTATATTCATACTTTACAAGTCAAAGTCTGAATGCTCCTTTCAATGCGAGCGGGTGCTTTGCGAATATGCCTAGCTCATGACATCTGATATTTCATTAGCCTAAGTACTTTTTGGTAGTGTACCCAGCACGGATATGATGGTCGTTTTTGTCTACGTGACAGCGTGATAAAACGGTGTGCGTCATTATCTATCCCGCGGAGTTAAGAAGTGACAGTTATTTTATCACGTACATAAAGCGATCCATACTACGCCTGGAGAACTCTTTTTTTTAATATTTTGCATTTGTAGGTAAGTTACCTATTTACCATGTTATTCTTTATGTCAAAAGCGACTTACAATCATATGAAAACCAACGTTTATTTAATTGTTCTGAGTGAGGTTAAAACCATAAATATATGAATTTTATTTATATGTATAAGTCTTTAAAATTACGTTTAACAATGCCCGTGAATATTAGGTATAAGTGCCTAAATCTATACCTAACTAAGTACTTAGGTACTTAAATATTCTGCATGATTTAGCTACTACACATTTAAAATTTTTATATTTTTGACGTATTAAACCCTGTTTTAATGTCTACGTACGTATACGTACGTAGACATTAAAACAGGGTACCTATACGTCTAAATGATACCACATTATAAAAAATATGCTTTTTATTTTGTTGCCATTTCGCATAGGTACTGACACGTAGGTACATACATATTTATATAATACGATACATTAATATAATTACAGTGTAATAAATCCAGTAGACATTTATTATTAAAATAACATCCACACCTAACATGCAAGGCGTAAATCTAATTAACGAGGATCCTATTACTAAAAGCTGGTTACTGTTTTATATGGGTGATATAAATAAAAATAATGAAAAATTTTATAAAAAGGGGATTGTAGATTCTAGAAAAGTGTGTGACGAAATTTTCTCAACATTTCTGACAAAGCTAAGAAGCCGATATTTGGCATGATAACGTTTTTTAACTTGGCTTTAAATTCTAGTATACCGGGTGTGGCCTGTAATATGAGCAAAAAATGTAACTGTATGCTGTACTCCTCATACTGACCAACATTTGTTCAGCGACTTTTAAAAATAACTTGTGGTTTGATTTTTAATACACTTTAAAGTTTATTCTAAGACGCAATGTATTGCGAATTTTGTTATGTTTAAGGCGTGACAAGCAACGTCAATCACAATGATATGGCGTGGCGATGGCGTCCATTGAAGATAATATTTATTTTGTATGAAAAATAGCGAGTCTAAATACTTCATAATTTTTTAAAGTTCTTGAACAAAAGTTTCACCGTTTGAGGAGTGCAATCTATGTTTTAATTTTTTGCTCGTGTTACAGGCCACACCAGGTATAAGATTTCTGCGGGTTATTAAGGTAAGGCTGCCATACGTGTCACCTCCCCGACAATACCTTTTTGTAGAATGCCCCGAAATATCATTGATAAATATAACACAATTTTTGACCAATAAAGAATTGAATTGACTATCGAAATATATGGCAATTTCTTGACCAATAAAATTTTACAGATGGCTAATATACTTATAACATTAAAACGCTGAGTTATAATATAGCAAACGTAATTTTAACGTCGGCCTAGACTGAATAGCGTCACACATGAATGCACATTGAAACTTGCACTAAATACATCCATAACAGATCTTGCATCCTTTTAACATCCTTTATGCATCCTTTCCATGAACATTGCATTGAAGCTAACAATGCATGTTACTAATGATGTACATGTGTAGTCATCGTTTGAAATGTACCCTTTTTATACCTCTGGGAGACAAAGGGATGCCGATGGATGAGAGTCTTTGTTCCACGGAGTAATCAAACACTGCAAGACGGGTACTGGCCTGCTTTTTGTGGGCTTTTATTTGACTTTACCTGGTTGTGACGAGTGGAATCGTTTGTTTTAGATAAGATGTGATGTTTGATGTGTTGTGTACAGCGAGATGCAAAATTGCATGGACACGTGAATGAAATTCATTCATAAAGTGGAAATGCACATTGAAACTGGGTGTACATGGTAGATAGTAACTCTCGTTTTAATAATATATACCGGGTGTGGCCTGTAACATGAGCAAATAATTAAAACATAGATTATACTCCTCAAACGGTGACACATTTGTTCAACAACTTTTAAAAATTATGAAGTATTAAGACTCGCTATTTTTCATACAAAATAAATATTATCTTCAATGGACGCCATCGCCACGCCATATCATTGTGATTGACGTTGCTTGTCAATGTCAAGCCTTAAATATAACAAAAATCGCAATACATTGCTCTTGGAATAAACTTTAAAGTGTATTAAAAATCAAAACACAAGTTATTTTTAAAAGTCGCTGAACAAATGTTGGTCAGTATGAGGAGTATAGCCTATAGTTAAATTTTTTGCTCATATTACAGGCCACATCCGGTATAAGTAGACGGGCGTACTTTGATTTATTTGTAAACATTTATTACATAATTATACAGAGTGTTATTTTTAATTTACGGATTTTACCCACAAGGCTTGGGTAATGCTAGTTATACCCTGGTAACATAATAATGTATAGATTACTTGCCTTTTTATCTTGTTTTTTCCTAAACCTGAAAATCAAATTAAGTTTGTACACTGAACTGCAAAATTGCATGGGCACATTATGAATGAAACTCATCTAGTGCCCACGGTCTTAACATAATACTTCTATCAAAATATTTGAATATTGGAATTATTTACTAAGTACAAAATTAATATAGAAAGGGCGCTGTTCATTGCTCACTTGTGCTGGAGCTATAAATAACTTGGCATTTTCTTTATTTATACTTCAAAACAAAAGCCTCGTAACGTATGAGGTAAGTTAAATGACTTTAAACTCAATACTCTTTATCATAAGACTCGATTTAGAACTTCTTTTAATACTTACTTAGTACAGTTTGGTCTATGATGGAGTCGCCTCGCAAAACATAAAATTTTCATCTTGTAGTAAGAGGCAATGATTAAGCAAGAAGTTATTTTGCCAAAACAGTGCCATTTAAAGAGGTTGGAAAACAAGCAAAAGACAAACCAGTGAGTAACTACTGTACTTTTATGAAACTACACAACGGGACTTAATCGAAAAACTCGCGCGGCTAGAAGATGTTGATGTCACTTAAGCCAGTCTTCTCCGAGACCACGGGGACAACGCCGTCCTCGAAACGTCGGAGGTAAATCTTAAAACTTAAATACGCGATTAACTCCCGTTGTGTAGTTTCATAATGTTAAATAATCGTGAAAGTTTAAATCAGTGTACTGTACTTTTGGTGGAAACATTACTTTGTGTTTTAGTTTGATCGCAGATACAACTTCCTACGGCAATTCCTGCAATTCAATTCTTCTTCGTCAATTGCCTGCTGTATTTATAAACATAGGGTTTTATATTTTAAAATCGACTGATAAAGTTTTTTATCTCATAAGGGTGCATTTTTCCCTTCACTGTCCTGTTTCAATTGCTCAGCAAGTGATTACTAGAAAAATTCAGGCTCTGTTACCAAAGCTTAAATCTCCTTTTAACTAATTTTATTTGAAAAGGATCTTCCGCTTATTTTACAAGATACAAGCCTGAGAGCCCGATTCGGATTATGAAATAGACATCTATTAGACATCTTTCAGACATCGCCAAGATACGATAACGATATGTTCAAGATCTAACCTGTCAAATTTGACATTTGCGCGATTCTGGAGATACTGTTGAACCATTTCGACAGGATATGACTTAGAGATCCAATTCACATCTAATAGATATCTTACTCTATCTAACGTAAAAGTGACATTGGTTGCCCGAATTGCGCTGCAAAAGAGAACTAGTTGATATCTAAACTATAACGTATCTAGAATGGATCTAGTACGTTTCGTCTCTTGTGAATATCTTGAAGTTCGAATACGGCAGTAAATCTCCTTTTAACTAATTTTATTTGAAAATGATATTCCCCTTATATTACAAGATACAAACCTTCATGAAACGGGTCCCTAATAAAGTCTGGATCCAGCCTCTTTGACGACTTTGTACTCTAACGATGTAGACTTTTAGAACTCCCGATCTTATTCCGTAACCCCAAACCAACTAGTGCACCCATGCGTGTAAAACAAAGGTTATACTCGTCCTTACAACTTGCGTCTCTATACACCATATATATAAAGTCGGAAATGCCATTATCGTTTTTGTAAATAAGTCTATATTCCTTGGCCATAATCTGGAACCGGGCGATAAACGAGTAGATGCATTGTAAGCCGCTAACGCAATTTGTGTCGGGCGTAGTGATGTACCGCGGAAAAAATTCTTGTTCCCACGAATCCTTACGAATACCTACATATATTTTTCTAATAAGGGAACATTTAATTGCTTATTATGTGATTGTAACATCTGTATAATCTGTACCTATAGGTACCTATGTGTGTTGAATATAAAATAATCACCGAAACATTCCTAAATTTCCTACTATGATACCTGTAGCAATTTTTTTAAGTTAGATAAACCAATTGGATCATAATCGTTCGAGAAAACGCACTAAGTTATTTTTTAGATAACTTTTACTAAGGCTTTACCGTAGAAATAGAAAACATGCCTATAAGGTTTTGGTGAGGAAATTTGACTTTAAATATAGTACTATTTTATGAGTATATAGATGTATATAGTTCATAAGTTATTTATTTGTTTTTCTACGGTCTTTTTCCTATGAAATAAATATTATTTTTTATTATATTTTTAAAATTAATGCTTTTATGATGTTCACAAAAAAGAGACATAACTTTAACCCAAACTAAAACGATTGATGACCTAATTATTAGGTAATAAACTAAATATTTCCTTGATCAAACATATTCCCGTGTAGGTTCCCGGTTCACATCACTAGAGGAACGGTTTCGGCGATTTAATCCAAAGCGCGGTTGCCAACCAAAAGCCATTATCTGCCTTCTAACTTGTTTAGAGTCCCCTTTTAACTTCGCTAAATCTTTTAGACTCCTTTTTATGACAAAATGCCGTTTTTGTCGCCTCATTTTTTAAAGTATTGGGAAAATATTTATCGATTAAGTATTACAGTGCTTTTACTGAAAGACGTTTAATTTTATACTTTGTTTGAACTGATAAATACATTAAGTATGTGATAAAATATCTCTTTTGTATATTTGGTATGTCTTTACTACGTGAAATAATTAATTTAAGGTAGTAAAGAGATACATAAACATTTTAAACATTAATTTGTTTACTTTAGCATGATGATAAAATAAGTTTATTGTTACGTTCATGAAGGTACCTAAACTATGTAATAAAGTTAGTCGAGAAAATGCTAAGTATTTAATGTTTAAACTCGAGCAACAATTTTCTGCGTCGGTATTCTGATACTACAATAAAGCATTTCATATAAAAATACCTTTTAGTAACATTATTACATGTAACAGGACGCATTAACTTAAAATTTAATAAAATGCAGTTGAAATATTCGACTTTACTTATACATAATACTCACTTTGTCGGTTCAGTTTGAGGCCTTCTGTTTGAAAAAATAGGTTTAATCCTTTATAAGGCTTAAGGGTGTCGCAAATAATGCAAAATCGAACCCTATCACTTTGAAATAAAGTTCTAAATCAGGTGGGAAATATATGCTTAAATTTTATTAAATTTCTAAATTGTGTAAAATCAATGCACCCATATCATTTCTACGGGCAGTGGCGGATTTGCCGCCCTAGGCCCCAGGCCCTGTAGCCGCCCCTTTCAAGACACCCATAATATTGACTACATTCGGAGTTATTTCTTGTTACCATCAGCGAATTTTTTGTCACAATTTGCCGCCCTTAAATATCTTGCTGCCCTAGGCCTGGGCCTACTATGCCTTAGGGCAAATCCGCCACTGTCTACGGGAAATTCGAACTTTTTTATTCCGCCAGCTAATGCCTAAAAGTTAACCTGATATTAGCTCTACTGTTACTTTATCGTTTTTATATAACATAAGAACTTGTTTCTCGAATTCAAAGTATATGAATTCACACTTCGTTAATTTTCTGGAATAGGTGAAATAATTACAACACACTCATCCATAACGTCTGCCATTACGCCCCGCGTGCAATTAACCCGCAGATAACACAACCGAGCACCTTATGTAGGAAATAAAGAGGTCTACTTAAACGTAATGTTGTGAATACAAGCCATCAGCCGTCCCACGGGTATAATTTCCAAGTTGGCAGCATTGGCGACACTCCAACTATAACAACGAATGGAGTGAGTGTGGCGGTGAGTTGATTTTCATAGCTTCGTGGGTAAATAGGAAGGCTTCTATTTAAATTGCTTTCTGCAGGCGTATTATGGATGGCTTTATCCACGTGATAAAATAACTGTCACTTTAGCGAATGTTTTAACACCGTTGGGGTAGAAAGTTACAGACACAGTTTTATCACGCTGTCACGTAGACAAGAACGACCATCATATCCGTACAGGACTGCTGTATTTTGAATGTATGTATTCATACTGAAATTATAGTATAAATAAAAAAGGTAAACATACAATTTGAAGTATAAAATGTTGCAGAGGCACTAAATTTATGTACCTACCTACTTAATTGTAAAGAAGTTTACGATAACGATTTGAATGTGCAATTAATAAATTTAACGTTATTTCTAAAAGTTTATAATGTGAAAACTTGAAAGTTTTTAGTCTAGACTGAATCAATACGGGTATTAAACAGTCGTAAATTACACATTCATTGAGTAATTGAAAATCTACCAACCATTAAAAATATAACGGTCGACTAAGTTTGTAACTAATAAGTTAATGGTCCAAACCGAAATGGGACTTCGAAAGTTTGTTAATTTATACTACTCTATTATTCAATTAATTTATTAAAATATTCATTTAATCTGTTTTGAAATTATTTATAGGTACTATTAACTTCACAGTAATTTTCTTAAAGTCGCTAATTATGTTTAAATAATATAGAATACTTTTGAGGAAAATAGTAAGTAGGTACACCATAAAAGACTACGAAATTGGATGATTACATTAGATTTCATTTATTTGCAAACATAACATGATTATATTGATTATAAAGTACGTCAAATAACGTTCCAGCAGTGTTTAGAAATAACATCGTACTCGTATTTGGCCATAAACCGGTATTTTGCTGGAATCTACTCGTAATTGTTTCCAAATAAACTTCAGTTTGTGGGCCCACCGTATCAATTTAGTCGGTCTGATTAATGGAACTTTGTATTTAATTTGTTTAAACGTCGGCCGGTTTAAGTGTTTGGAGCCAGTTATTCAATGATTGTTTACTTTCATAGTTTTAGTCAGATACAATAATATTATATACGAGCCCCGATGCACATGTTTTCGTCTAGTGAGACCCTTTTTTGAGGTTCTCGCGTTTGTTCAAAAATAATGTTTTTGTTTAAATATTACTAATATTTAATGCTTATACCAATGTAATTTAATTTTATATGGTAATACTCTGCAATAACTAAACCCAAATACAAGAAATACCGTTTGTACTGAAAGAAAAAAAATAATGATTTTTTATTTTTTTATTGACGGGTAGGATTACAACATATGTGAAAAGGGCTATTACTAGGGAAAGCAACAGGGCTCTGCCAATGTACTGACAATTTTGTTTCGAGCCTATGCATGCAGCAGTGCTGTAAGAGAGGACAATATGATTTGGACAACGTTTTTGAAAAGTCCTTTTTTCAGTAATAAAGGTCTCATGCAATTTTATTATACGATCAAAATAAACTACATTATACATTACTATTATGGTTCCCATTACTGGGTCATTTTATGTTCACGTGTAAAATTTATTAAAATGAACAAAATTGTTGCGCGGAACTAGACGAAATAATTTGCATCGGGGCTCGTACCTACTACAAAAACCGATTCATTGCCTTATAGAATAATCTATATTACCTATTCAAGCTGAAATGTAATTCTGCGAATACAGGAGACAAATTTGTGCAGAAGCTATTATAAAAATAAATAAAATATCTTTGATGATGAAAATGTTGCTGTCATGGGACAGACTATTAAATTTCATTAAGGTGATATCTGATGCCTATGCGTTTTTTCAACTAAACATATAAATTAATATAGACAATGTAGATCGACTACTTGTATGCTAGGTACATATATGAAACCAAATCAATTTGTTAAACTAATTTTACGGTTTTCGGAGAGCCTAGTAATGACTAACAAGTTTAAAATCAATAATTTATCTTTAATATCGACAAAAAAACTTTTAAAATCAAACAATAGCCTCATTACTTCCTCCCTAAAATTATACAAGACGCTAACGGCGACCACGAATCATTATTCCTTTAACAATTCCCGAATAATTAATCGTGTTCGATCACTCGCTCTTCTAATTTCGCCAAATTGAAAACTGTGCCGATATTGGAGGATATTGGGGAGATGATTTATGATAGCCGGCGTCTGTAGGGACGTTAACTAGCGTTCTATTCGGTGTTAGGCACGTTTTACTTAGGATCATAAACGGTTTTTATCATTTTCATTTCCCTTGAGTTGTTTAAGTGGGTTTTCGAAGTAGATTTGAATATTGTAACAATTAACTAATGTATTTTTAGTCATTCGCGTGATATGATATGATTCGTATTTGTCTCTGCTTATGCCTGTATAGATCTCTTAGTGGGTGTATAGATATCTTAGGACATGGAGACCTATGCTCTATGAAAATGTCATCCAAGTAATTAGAATACGTGCGTAAAATTCGATGACTGGCGACTGTTTAAATTCGATTATTGTATTGTAACAATATTTATACATGTCTTATTAAGAACTCAATAAAATAACTTATTTTTCTGTGAGTTTATATTGTTGGAGGGTTATAATAGTACATTACTACAGAGGCCGGAACGAAAGGGGTTGCCGGCCGAAGACATATAGACGGCCGAGCGAAGCGAGGCCGGATAGGTCTGAGCGCGGGCAACCCCATTTCCCGCCGAGGTATGTATAGTGCTTTTCTCAAACATGCAATGAAATAAATAAAATAAAAAATCCACGAAACCCAAGTTTTATTTATAGAAAAAACTAAAAGTAAACTACACCCAAAATATAACCAACGCGTACCTATATCATTATCACGCGTATGTTTTACACGAGTCGTGTATTTTTACTACCCGTATATTTTCATGTATCTTTGATTTTTTCGCCTTGTATCCGTCTGACTGTCGTTTTCGTCACATAAGTTTACATAGTCTTTCATGTTGATATCATGTTTCACATACATCGTTGCTTTATGCATGGAGTAAATAAGTATAATTTCCACAGTGTTGACGAATTTGTAGTTACATTCATTTAAAATATACCACAAAACTGATTCTAATAAACTGTAAGCCATTTTTTTCTTAGTTTCTCAAATAATAAAATTGCCATAAGCAACCATATACATACTTCGTCTTTGACTTGGCGGCAGAGGCAGCAAGTTATTTAAAATCAATTCTGCTTACGCTGCCAATTCCAACACCTACGATTAAAATTAATATTAATTGCATTTTTTCGTCGGAACTCATATTAAAGTCAAAAAATTAACAACGCACCATAAATCCAATAAAACAGAATGAATATTTTTCAACCTTAAGCCTCCTCCACACTCATGCGCGAATCGCGGCTTCGCCCGCGGATCAGGCGCATGGTCTGGAGGGGGCTTTACCTCCATAACAATTTAAAAAATATAACTACGCGTGTTTGAGTAGACCTTTTTACCGCTAACGTTTAGATGAAATATTTTAAATGTTTTTATTTGTGTAGTTAAATTTATAATTTAAAATTATAAAATTGTAGAATGTATTATTTATCAAGTTCATGTTGATTTTATACAAATAAAACTGCAAATTATAGTAAACATTGTTTTTTGTTTTTTTTTGTATAGGCGTAGTGGCAGAGTGTCATTACGAACCATAAAGCAAATACTGCCTCTAGTTTTTTTTAATGGATGAATGCCACGATGCTGTGTCACAACACAAATATCTGTGAAATGAAAATTAAAAAAGAGGACTTTGACGGCCTAGGCCTGCAAGATGTGTATGAAATTCCATTAACGACCTTTTGTCCTAGCCGCACCTGAAACGTCATACTTCGCAGCCTATTATAAGGAACATAACATCAATATTTCATTGCATGTTTGAGAAAACATTATTATACTATCGTCGTCTGTTACCCACAACACAAGCTTTATTGAACTAACTGTGCCTAGCCCCACAACCACAGTTAGCTCTTAAGATTTAAGTCCTATTTTTTTATGTACATCACTGTAACATTCGGTTTAATGTTCGCTAGCAAAATAGATAAAACAAGACCGAAGTGATCCCATAAGTGTTGCGTGAACAAAGTTTTGTACGGAACACTAATAAAAGTGATTATGAGATTTAAAAGCTATTAATAGCTCTGGTATTTCTAACATTATTTATAATAGTACAATATTGTTACCGAATAGCCCCACTTAATAATACAATCATGCCATCCTAGTTCTTAATTGATAGTTGCAATTAAGCCTGCAGATGAAGTTACCGATCTAACAATCCATTTTGCTGAGTCCAGATTCCAGAGAATTTGTTTCCAGTTGTTACTTTATAATAAAATCCTCCTTGAAAACTTCGGTCGAGTATGATTTAGGACATTGAAAACAACAGTCGAGTATGATTTGGGAATATATAGGTATACTGTTTGATGATGACTATTTATCATTAATATAATACATGACTTTTTAATACAAAATACCTAATAAGTGATTTTTTACGACTCTGAAGAAATGAAAATGATAATGTGATACCTACTTGGTAGTTAGGTATACTAGTATTCAAATTACAGTCCCAAAAACATTCCGATGACATTCTGTAGTTCCAACATATGAATATAATTCTCGGCTTATATAGTTGCAGATTAATTCATGTAACACCGATACAAAATAGGCCATCGTCGAGCCACTGGTGCGGAAGCCGCGCTTGTTTAACTATCTGCCACCTCCGCTTCACGAATGCCAGTAGTGAGGGGCGCTGTGAGTTCTGATCTGACTAAACTTTATCTACGTAATAAAATAATTGTCACGTTTAAACACCTCGTGATTAAGAGACAGATACATTTACCACGCTGTCACGTAGACAAATACGACCGATCTTTATCCGATGATCCGATCTTTAGTCGAATCACTATAACAATATGGGATTTATTCTACATTCAGTAGAAGAACGTTGTCCAATAGTGATCAGCAGGACACGAGTGTCGAGCTACATATTTAGTTCTTTTTTCTCGGGGTAAAGTATCCTCCTTCAGTGTGAAATTAGGTCCGCTATCAACGATTAGCAATATAGGTACTTAATTATGTTTTTTTGAATGGATATGTGCACCAATAGGTACAAGTCAATCGCAATTATTTTATACATCTGTCGTCTTTATTGCAATAAGAGTTTTAGGAGAGATGAGGTTAAGATACGAGTACCTATTACCTATGGCTACAATCTGTCTGATGCTGACTCCGCCTCTCTATCACTCTTGTATATTCGAGCGATAGAGAGCCAAATAAAGAAGTTTCGATTTCCGATTTTCGTTTTAGACCCTCTGGAACGATCGTGTGTGTTGTTCCCTTGAAGTAGCGATTTCAGAAATTCAGGCCGCGTAGCCAACATGCCAATCGCTTCCGCTCAATTGTCACTGTCGCACTAATATGAAAGAGTGATAAAGAGACAGAAAGCGTTTCGTTGTTGAAGCCATAGCGATTGTTAGCTAGGCTAGGCCGGCTTTTCCCACCTCTATCGAAGCAGGTTAACTGGAAGCCGTTCAAAATGTAGACTCATCTATATAGATACTTGCACTCTTTGAAGTTAAACCGTGCTGCCTTAACGATGGGCGGTAATTTTCTATCGTTAACACTTAATTTTCCACTAGAGCTGTTTAAAACTAGAAAATAGTGATTGATTGGAAACCTGTTGGACTTGTTGCTTTAAACGTTTTAAGAATTAGATGAAAATTAGAGAAGAAATAAGAAGAAAATCTGTTGGAAATGTATTGTGTGTGTTGTGTGGTGTTTTAAATACAAAATGTAACTTGTAATTGCGGCCTTTGATTTAATAATAATACAAATTCAATAGAGTCCGTCTAAGCTTGGCACTGACCAAAGTGATGTGGTGTCATTATAAACGAAATAGAAATTTGATATTAATGATAACATTATCACACTTTAATGGTGAGTTATAGCTTGGTGCCACTCTATCGACGATAACATTATGCTATCAATAGATAATGATTGTGAAATTTTGCCTTTGCATCCAAACAACACACATTGTCTACACAAAGAGACTACAACGGAAAATAACACGCCGTTGCGACTTGGGAATCCTTTCATATAGCTTGTAACTTGTAATGCAAGCGAATACGTTCCCTATATGACTTTTTAATAGAACAACACTTTGACTTGTATTTACAATAGGTAAGTACATGCTTTCATGAAGCAGGCCTCTGCACTCGGCTTCTGCCCGCATGATTTGGTAACCAGATAATGGTGCCTCATTCGTTTATTGATGATACATTATACATAATGCCATTATCGAATACCGACACAGTAACTATAAGTCTCTGTTTTCACAGGTTGCCATAGTAATTTAAGATAAAGTTCATGTTAACGCGTAGGCAATGCGGATGGAAGATACTATAATATTTGATGCAAGATAAATTTTAATGTGGAATATTTAGGCTTATACAAGATTATCTTTATTGAACTTGATTATACGAACATTGTATTCTGCGGTAGGCGTCATAAAAAGAGGAATTGAGATATCATAATATTTGTACAGGCGGCTCGCATAAAACTGGCTTAGGCACTCCGGAAATCCTCCTATAAACATGAAACGAAGATATTTTTTCGCAATAAGTTCTTTACCTTTGTGGTTTGACTACTTACTGTTTGTTTTGTGAAAATTTTATGATGTGCAGATCTGGGAAATCATTCGCTGTATGTATTTATTTAATATTGACGTAAATTTTCACACTAGTCACACAACTACAAAGCGAGACAGGGAGGCACCTCTTAAGCTTTTTACCTTCATCAAATTGTCGTTCAACCTACAAACACAAAGCGACTTTTCCTCAATCAATGTATGACAGTCAGTAAATAAATATTTACACTAATCTAGGGCTAAGATGGTCGGCTCTTTACCATTTGTCACCATTCCTGTCACGTTCTAACAAAGCTTGACAAGTGATAAAAATGCGACCATAATTCCGCTACTGGTGACTTTTTTATTTTGCCGATACGTTCCTTTGTTTTCGGCTTAAATGCTACAAAATGAAGGCTCGTAAAATGTACATTGTTTCTTGTTAGACCACGATGCCAAAATGGCCGTCATTATACGAAACAACCAAGTTTCCATTAAGACTATCAAGTGCAGCTAACGACTTGTTAGCCGGCTAACTTGCCACTTGCCCTGTGAAAAAGCCATTTCGAGGCCATAAGCGAATTAATTTCATAATTATACCTTCCTTTAATTGCGGATCTGATTTCATATGTAAATAAAAAAGCCATCCAAGTGCGAGTCAGACTCGCAAACGAAGGGTTCCGTACCATTACGCAAAAAATAGCAAAAAATCACGTTAAATATTTTTTTTTGTTTTTAGTATTTGTTGTTATAGCGGCAACAGAAATACATCATCTGTGACAATTTCAACTGTTCATGAGTTACAGCCTGGTGACAGATAGACGGACGGACAGCGGAGTCTTAGTAATAAATAAGGTCCCGTTTTTATCCTTTAGGCACGGAACCCTAAAAATCACTGATTACCACTTAAAGTCATAAAAATTAAAGGTACCCACCATTTAAATAACAGTATCATACAGTCGTTAAAATGCCGATCGCGTATTATATTAAATAGTTATTTAAATACTGTATACCTACATTAATATTCAAAGCAAGTGCCTAATATTAAAAAAAATATTGAATTATTCATTTAAAATCTGCGCTAGTTCTAATAAATCGACCTCTAAGGGTCTCCCCAAATATATCGACGCGCATTCGGCAAAAGCCGATAGGAAAAAGCTTTATGTCCACGCAATAAGAGCGAAGAAGCCGACGACGCGTCGGCCGGCGCCGGCCGATGCGAGCCGAGCCGAACGACGACTTTTTCGCTCTTATTGCGCGGACATAAAGCTTTTTCCTATCGGCTTTTGCCGAATGCGCGTCGATATATTTGGGGAGACCCTTAGTGTATATTAAAATATCACGCTGCTCTTTCAAACAAAACTCAATGATAAAAACTTGGTAAATCTGGTTATTAAGTTTATCTTTGTAATTATCTTAATATAAACTCTTCAAAAAGTTTTCAAAATTCATAATTTGAAACACTCTATGAATTTTAAATACCCCAGTGAAAAAATCAACGATGATCAACTCTGGGCAACGTGCATGGGACTCGAATTACAATCTTTAATAATGTGGTACGTCCCACACTAAAAAAGGAAAAATATATTTACATTTAATTTGAAACACGTTTAAAGCTCTTAATTTCCTAGTGCGGAAAGTGTGTCGGGCAGAAAGTACCTTTTTGTAGTGGAGTCACGTGTCGCGAACGGATTGCCTGCCTCGTATTGTTGACTGGCTTGAATAGACTGTTCCTGTCCTACGCTCGGGTGACCGTGCACTATGAAATAAGAGGGACGCTTGAAATGTTTCCGAGAGCTTTTTAACGACATACATATGTTTGTTGAGTCTGTGAGATACGACGCATGTTATCTGAGTTTTTAGGATGATTGTTTGTTCAGATTTTTTCTATTTTAGTGTTTTATATATAAAGATCTGTGTAGTTGTGTTTTGAATATGAAATGAACTTGTAGGTAGCTTATTTGACCCGAAACTTCTCTGATTGCCCCACGGGGATGTCTTCGATAACTTTTGTAAGTAGGTATTTTCGTCAAATATGCCTTTCAATGCGTAGGCGATGAAGTATAAAAGACGTATGATTTACATTAAAGCATAAATGTGGGTTGTTAAGCCTCTTGAAGCCATATATAATGTCAGCACTCACTAATTGATGAATAATTTTCTTAACAGCCCTTGTGGGTTTGCGGTGTTCACTTTATAATAAACTATATTATTAAATATACCATATTCAACGGAGTCTTAATAACACTAATAGTAAGCGAACTATGCCGTGCGTGGCGTGCAGTTCTTATACAAGTTACAATTGACAGTTTCTTTCAACTCTATGGACTAAAATAGGTATCTTATTTTTTTAAATATTAAATGATCGGCGATTGGCTCTAGTCACACCTGAAAAGTGATATAGATGACGGGAGCGCATTCCATTCCTTAGCCGTCCTTACCAAAAATTTTATAGTAAACAGACGTACACAACGTAATTATTTCATGGTCAACCTACTTTAACGGCCAGGTCAAAGATGTAGCTTTTCAATCCGCCATGTTTTCCACTTCTTCTATCGTCAATCCATTTAATGTGCCGGCGCCGGCCCTGACGTCGTTAGCCCTTCACGGGCCCTATTTCATTTCTTATCGAGCACAGCCTTCGGATTTATTCTAGCAATTTGTTTGGTAACGGCCTAACGGTTCAATGGTTTTTAAATGTTTTATTCGGGCCGTGCTTATGCTAATGTTGAATGGATTTATCATAATATCACTTAATATTCTATCGGATGTGCTCTGGTTCTTGCTAAGTACTTATGTACCTATAGACATAACTACTTCTATGTTATTGAAATTCGGTCAGGATGCTTAAAATCATACACATAGAAGCGGTTACACATATAAGCGCTGGTGGCCTAGCGGTAAGAGCGTGCGACTTGCAATCCGGAGGTCGCGGGTTCAAACCCCGGCTCGTACCAATGACTTTTTTCGGAACTTATGTACGAAATATCATTTGATATTTACTAGTTGCTTTTCGGTGAAGGAAAACATCGTGAGGAAACCGGACTAATCCCAATAAGGCCTAGTTTCCTTTCCCCTCTGGGTTGGAAGGTCAGATGGCAGTCGCTTTCGTAAAAACTAGTGCCTACGTCAAATCTTGGGATTAGTTGTCAAGCGGACCCCAGGCTCCTATGTGAGCCGTGGCAAAATGCCAGGATAACGCGAGGAAGAAGAAGACATAGAAGCGGTTAATAATAATATTATGTTACCTTTGTACTTTCTGGTAAGGATTGCGGCAGGCGTTATTTGTACCTAGCAGTAGAATTGGTACCTATCCAATTCAAGCTTATATTTATATAGAAACGATGTCGTTTTGTTATTGTTCACTCATGTAGTTCGCGCGTACTTGTTCGTACCTACATGTATCGGCGCAAGCGTGACGCATGGGCGAATGATAACATTGATAACATAATTTTTAAGAAAAAAAAACCGACTTCTATGGGGCCCGGTGAAAGATTATGGTAGATGGTGCACTATGTAGAAAAGGAGGTAAAACCAGTACTTTCTAGTAGCATTTCGTTTCCGTAAGGGTCGTAGTTCTAGCCTAACCTAACCCACTTCTCTGATAGCAGTTCGGTTCTGTGAGGATCGCAGTTCGAACCTAATCAAACCCACTTTTCTAGTAGCATTTCGTTTCTGTAAGACTCGCAGGTCTAACCAAACCTAACCCACTTTTGTTCGGTTCTGTGAGGATCGCAGTTCAAACCTAACCTAACCCACTTAACGGCGCATGCGGTGCGGTGTACGGGAGTTTGAGCGGGAGGGGTTTAGCATCATCATACCCACATTTTATGGTAGGTAATCATAGTGGTTTATTTAGTTTAGGTATCATAGTGGTTTTCCGGGTCAAGGTCCGGGTCTCTGAGTCAGAGTCCGGGTCCGAGTCCCGGTCCGAGCCCGGGTCCGGGTCCGGGTCCGGGTCCGAGTCCGGGTCCGAGTCCGGGTCCGAGTCCGGGTCCGAGTCCGGGTCCGAGTCCGAGTCCGGGTCCGAACCGGATCCGGGTATGAGTCCGGGTCCCAGTCCAAGTCAAAATCGAAATTCGAAATCACCAAACATGTACTATGCGTCGTTGAAGAGTTCTGTTCTGATCATCATCAGCAGTTCCACTTCATCAAATGCGACAGTTTTTAATGCAAATGCTTGATTTTATGATGAAAATACAAAAAATTCTATACGTATGCCTTTAAGATTTGAGGAGTTCCCTCGATTCCTTATGGATCCCATCATCAGAACTCGAGCTTGACAGAAATGTGGCTTAAAAACTAAACTTGCTTAACAAACATAACGAAGAGGACAAATCGCCAAACCTGAACTATGCGTCGTTGAAGAGTTCCGTTCTGATCATCATCAGCAGTTCCACTTCATCAAATGCGACAGTTTTTAATGAAAATGCTTGATTTTCTGATGAAAATACAAAAATCTCTATACGCATGCCTTTAAAATTTGAGGAGTTCCCTCGATTTCTCATGGGTCGCATCATCAGAACTCAAGCTTGACAAAATTGTGGCTTAAAAACTTAACTTGCTTAACAAACATAACGAAGAGGACAAATCGCCAAAGGTGAACTATGCGTCGTTGAAGAGTTCCGTTCTGATCATCATCAGCAGTTCCACTTCATCAAATGTCACGTTTTTGAATGTATATGCTTGATTTGTTGATAAAAACACAAAAATCACCATATGTATGCCTTTAAGATTTGAGGAGTTCCGTCGATTCCTCATGGATCCCATCATCAGAACTGGATTTTGACAAAAACGGGACCAATCTGTATGCATATACATACAATCAAAAAAATAATTTTCAAAATCGGTCCAGTAATGACGGAGATATGGAGTAACAAACATAAAAAATAAAAAAAATAAAAAAATAAAAAAAATAAAAAACATACAACCGAATTGATAACCTCCTCCTTTGGGATTTGGAAGTCGGTTAAAAATGACATCGTATTGACATCATAATGTACGTTCGATTGGCCTCCTGTATTTGGTGGGATAAGGAAAACTAATTACATTTATTTATTGTATTGTTCCAGGTGTCGATGAGCAGAAAGCTGTAAAAAATTTAAAGGTATTTTAAAATAAGTTTTTGGCAAAACTTTAATTTTTGATACAAGCTTTTATCGCTGATTGTTCTTTTCTTACGACAGACAACTAATACTCGTCGAGACAATTCTAAAAACCCCTAACACAATTAGGTTTCGGTGTTTCATCACAGAGTTCCTCTGGCCACCTCCTGTCTCCATCATCAGTTCAGCTCGATGGTACCCTTATATTGCATTGTCATCCGATTTATACATGCATGCAAAATTTCAGCTCAATCGGAAACCGGGAAGTGGATCAAATTTAACTTGCAAGATTTGATTACAGACAACGGGACAGGTGAAAGTAAATAAAAGCTTGTAACAACTTAATTACAGTCATATCACAACAATACGTACTATGAATCTCATCGAGTTATTCGACTCATTCATTAAGTGATTTACTTTTCATTTAATTGTGTACGGTTCGGTGAAGAATTAATTAAAGCGAACCGAAGCACATTGTAAGTACGAGATAAGAACCGCAATGTTTACAAATTGATGTAAACAAATCACACAGCGAAATAATTTACAAATACTTTCAAAGTAACCACCCGCCATGCCATGTCGTCTTACCTCAAGTAGAGAAGTTCCAATTTTACAAACGAGCAAAGTTTTCATTACGCTCAAGACATGAATGGAACAAAGTAGGTATACTTCTATGAATTTTCCAATGTTAATTAATTAAATTTAACGCGAATCTGGTAAAACGCGACCGCAGAAAGCTATCTACGAATGTTTTGTTTAATATAATGATAATCATGCATCATGTGTGTGTTTAATTATTTTCAGTTTTTATTTATCGAGGAGAAAATATCATGATGTAGACGCTTAAAACCCTTCCATTACATTGTATTTTCCATTGAATGTTTATTTTTCATAATAATATTTTTCTCCAATATGCTCGGAAATGTTATTATTTATTTATTATTTATTTTAATCTTTATTGCACAATACATGAAGGTACAAATGGCGGACTTAATGCCTTAAGGCATTCTCTACCAGTCAACCAATGGGTCAAACCAGAAAGATTAAGTGGGTGCAGTTGTCTTTAAAGTAAAAGAATTTGTAAACAAGACTCTATATGAATATAAACTATGTTGATAAACTTACACATATACTTAATACAAATAGACTTACATACATAATATACATAATTATATACCTTGTGTGAATCATTAAGTTGACGAAGAAGAAAGTTTGTCAAGGAAATATTTGCGCAGCATGTGCTTGAATGTGAATTTGGTCTGCGCTTGTCTGATAGAGAGTGGGAGACCGTTCCAAAGCCTGATAGCCTGGACAGTGAAAGAATTGGACATGAAACCCGTTCGATGTTGGGGGACAATGAGCTTAAGGCTACGGGAAGAGCGGAGATCTGTGCCTGGACGTGGGGTAACAAATTTAAATTTCGAGCGGAGATACTCTGGGGCGGACGGATCAAACAAGATTGAGTAGAGAGTACACAGAATACGAAGGGACCTACGATCTCGTATAGGGAGCCAATTAAGTTTTCTACGAAAGGCAGAGATATGGTCATACTTACGAAGTCCAAACACGAACTGAATGCAGCTATTAAGTAGCCGGTCAAATTTATTTAAAGAATCTTGAGTGAGATTAGTGTAACAAACATCAGCATAATCAAGGACAGGCAGAACAAGAGCTTGGACAAGGAGAGTTTTTGTGCTGACCGGAAGAAAATGTTTATGGCGATAGAGTGCTCTTAACGTGTTAATTACTCTACGACTAACGTCGGACACCTGTGGTTCCCATGTGAGCCCACTGTCGATTGTTAGCCCCAGGTTCTTCACTTGCGATGAAAGCGGAATAACTTCGGTTTCAAAGAGAACTGGCGCCAATTCCACAGTGTTTACCAAAGAGAGTAAGCGGGTGCTGCCAAGTAATATGGCCTGGCATTTAGCTGGGTTGACTGCGATACCAAAGCAATGTGACCAAGTGGAGATATGGTTAAGGTCTAAGTTTATTTCAGCGATTGCCTGGTCCAGATCCTTAGCACTCGCTTGGGTATAAAGCTGCAAGTCATCAGCATACAGATGGTAAGAGCATTTAATTTTAGAAGTAATAAGGTTAATAAAAATCGAGAAAAGAAGAGGTGAGAGAATTCCGCCCTGTGGAACTCCAGAAGTGAGAGTGCACCAGTCAGAAAACGTACGATCAGAACGAACCGCCTGACGACGGTCCTGAAGATACGAAGAGAACCAACCAGCCGCAGATGAAGATATATTCAGATGCCTAAGAGTGGCCAGTAACAGATCATGGTTAACAGCGTTAAAAGCATTGGAGAAATCGATAAGGACCAACACTGTCAACAATGAGGAGTCCATGCCGAGCCTCACGTCATCGACCACTTTGAGCAAAGCGGTGGAAGTACTGTGGCCACGACGAAAACCAGACTGAAATGAAGAAAGTAATTGATTGGAATAAATGTAAGTGGACAGTTGTTTATGGACAATAGCTTCTAAAATTTTTGAAAGAAAGGGTAGAATAGAAATGGGTCTAAAATCTTTAAGTGCACTAGGGTTGGAAACTTTAGGCAGGGGAATGACATAGGCGTGGCGCCATAACGAAGGAAAAACCCCAGAAGACATAGAGAAATTAATAACATGCGTGATAACAGGGAGGATACATTCTAAAATTGAAGTAATCATAGTTCTACTTAACTCGTCATGGCCAACAGCATTCGATTTCACAGACATTATTGTTTTTCTAATCTCCTCATCTGTGGCTGGGATAAGAGAGAAAGCGTTTGTAGTAAAACAAGGCAGGGCACTGATTTCAGCAATACTAAGAACTTTCGTAACAGGGTCTAAGGAAGAAGGTTTTACAAAGTGGGAATTTAGATCGTTTGCCGAAAAAAGAGAAGAAGTTAACTTGTTAGTAGATTTAACTACGCCAATCGATTTGAGAAATTTCCACGTCTCAGCTGGTGAAGACATGGCGATGTTGTGGTGAATGAATTTACGTTTTGCTGCTCTTACCATCTGGTTGCATTTATTTCTGGCAGCCTTAAAAAGGCACCAATTCTCCTCGCAACGGTCGCGCTTAAATTTGCAAAAAGCCCGATCTCGTCGTGTCATCGCGATACGTACTTGTCGAAATGTTCACCTTACTGTAGCAAAAATAGTACGGGAAGTTCTTCGTTAATGTCAAACTCTAACTAAAAAACATCAAACTATCGCTGTCCTGTTCTAGCGGACGGGAAGTAAAAAAACACTACAGTAATAACTTATTACTGTAGTGTTTTTTACTTTTTAATAATAAAAAACGCAAACAGCCAATTATTATTGCCGCGAGCCGCTTCTACACGACCCGATCAGCTATCATTTCACGTGTATGATCGTGCGAATACTGCTTAATAAAATCAAAGATTATTTTTATATTTTTTAAAAAAAAATCTCATCCGTGTTCATAAAACTTACATAGTTTGTCAAAGGACTTTCTCATTTCAAACATAGACAAAGAGAATCATACTATCTTTGTCTTACACTAGTACTAGCACCCAAAAGAAAAGGATGGGTGTAGTTTTCCTGGTTCTTACTGACTGAAAAGTTGGTTTGACAAACTATATTGCGCAATTATATTGAATGAACGAATATTGAATGGTACTGAATGGCAGAATAAGTTTGTGCCTTTAACTTTTAAAAATTTATTAAAGAGGGAAATTGTTTTTGACATTTTGGATGTGAAGGTTTGATTTGAGTGATGCTTGATGCTTAAATAATAATTATTTTAGCTTATTTCCTCGCATGTTTGGAGAAAAGCACTATATATGCCTCGGCAGGAATAGCAATTCGTGGATTCGTCTTCTTTTTCGGACTCCGCTTCGCGTCGTCCGACAAAATCGAAACTCATCCACGAATTGCCCTTTCCCGGCCTCTGCAATAATGTACTATTATTAAAATCCGTTTAAGAAGATACCTACCAAATATACGTCACGTTACAGACCCATGTTGTCAAGCAGGAAAGAGTATCAACCGTAATAAAATGTATGTAAATACTTAAATACGAGTAAGTTGCATGGACCTGTGTTATTTACATGGCAGGTTATGCAAAAAAGCATAATATTAAGTAGGTTGTACTGCAATTATATTGATAAGCTTTTTTTATATACTACGTCGGTCGCCAAGAAGCATACGGCCCGTCTAGTAAGCGGTCACATGCGCGTTGCCGCCGTTATAAAACTAGTACACTCCTTTTTTAGGGTTTCCCTACCCAAAGGGTAAAACGGGACCCTATTACTAAGACGATGCTGTCCGTCCGTCCGTCTGTCACCAGACTGTATCTCACGAACCGTGATAGCTAGACAGTTGAAATTTTCACAGATGATGTATTTCTGTTGCCGCTATAACAACAAATACTAAAAACAGAATAAAATAAAGATTTAAGTGGGGCTCCCGTATGGGAGCTTGAATGACAGTGACGTTCTGTTGCTTAACTTCGGTCAAAAAGCACGTTTGTCGTATGACAAACGTGCTTTTTGACCGAAGTTAAGCAACGTCGGGCGGGGCGGGGTCAGTACTTGAATGGGTGACCGTTATTTTTTTGCCTTTTTTGCATTTTGGTACGGAACCCTTCGTGCGCGAGTTCGACTCGCACTTGCCCGGCTTTTTAAGAACCCCCATAAAAACTAAACGAAGCTTATTTCACACACTTCAAGTCTTGTATAAATTACTTTTTTACATTAATTAAAGTAACTAAACAGTACTTAGTGTCCTACAAATAAACGTACCTACATATAATTGAAGTTTAACATTTGAAGTTAAACATCTAAACAACCAGAAACGCCTCCCAGCGCAGGAGAGATGAAGCATCCGTATTTCTTCCTGCCAAAATATGAGCTCCACGTATGATTTACGACATTAATAATGTTGATATATCCCATAAAAGGCCCGGTAAACAGTTTCGATATAAAATGACAAACCGGCTCGAGTATATTCAAAATCTCGTTACACCTGTTCTTTTCTCTCTTAACTGGTAGTAGAGAGAAAAAGAGAGACACAGAATTTAATAGGTATTGATTTCTACTTGAAATATGAAAATATTAATAATTAAAATGCGGCAAAATATTGTCTGACTTTGTCTTACCGAATAATTTAAGTCGTTTCAGAAGTAATCAATGTCGATTGACAGCCATTCTGCCGTCCTAGTCTAAAAGGCAGTTTTTCGACAAAAGCTAGTTTCGAGATAATCGCAAAAAACCAACCCAAACATCTTTCTTGAATTTCTACGAAACGGTAAAACTTTTTCCATTTTTTCTTTTTGTATGTGGTAGGTATATATATGTACTTATTTTAGGTATTTATAGTATGTTTCTAAACAGCTCAGTTTTTTTTTATTTTATAAAAAACACTTTAAATTAGTATTAAGCTTAAAAATGAGTAGGTCGTACTAGTCAAGAAGGCGGTAAACATGCGTTATGCGGCGTTCTAACCTAGTTCCGAAGTAGAAACTAGGTAAAAACGCCGTATATGTCACATGCTGCCTTTTTGCTTAGTACCAATGAATAATTCGCACTTGAGATCCTAAGTTAAAAGACCCTATAGCAGCTATTCGGCCTTTTTGGTTAGTATACTAGGAAAAATTATGAATTTGACCAGATTTTCGACTAGCGTGCTAATGTAAAAAAACGTATACGAACAAAAACACCGAATATACGGTTTTATAGATTAGTATTTATGGAAGAAATGGGAATAAAAAACAGTCACGTAGTTTAAATTTTTATTTATATACGAACAAAAAGCGCCATACTAGTAGGCTATTATTAAAAAAACGAGATACAGCAATTACTTTTTGGATTATAATCTCAATTACCATACAAAATTAACATATAAATTGGGTTATTCCCACTAGTTACGATCAAGTTGTTACCAGTGGTAACTAATGGGAGTAGTTACCACTACACTCTTGTTAGGGTTCAATAAAGCCTCTATATTTATAGTATTCTACTTATACTGTTTTTATTTCTATTGAACTGTAACAAAATGTTGGTGGTAACTACTAGGAATAAAATCCAACCTTTTACCAGTGGCAACTACTGGGAAACAAATCTCATTAGTTACCACTGGTAACAACTTGATGGTAATTAGTGGGAAAAACCCGATCTGTGTTAATTTTGTATGGTAATTAAGATTATAATCCAAAAAGTAATCGCTGGATCTTGTTTTTTTAATAATAGCCTGGTAGTATAGTGTTTTGTGTTCATATAATAAACAAACATTTAAACTGTACTGTAAAAAAATGTTGGTGGTAACTACTAGGAAAAAATCCCACCTTTTACCAGTGGTAACTACTGGAAAAAGAAGTTCCCAGTAGTTACCACAAAACTGAGTTGGTGGTAGCTACTGGGAAGAAAAGTGGGATATAAATTCCCAGTAGTTACCACTAGTAACAACTTGGCGGTAGATACCTAACTAGTGGGAATAGCCCATAATATGTAACAAATTTTTAGTGTACGGCCTTTCTGATTTTATTTGTATAATAGACTAGATTTACTCGACTCTACTAATGACATTACATATACTTCTAATAAGCATGAGCAACGAAACTTAACAGAGTCCGCAGAGCTCAGCCAAATTTTTACTTCCCATAAAAACGGAGATTCGTACTCATTTTAAAACAACGTGTTGGATTGTACTAAATTGCACATACAATGACATGAGGTATATCTATGCCAGTACCTAATTAGTTTATATTCCAACAAAACTAATGAAATAGAGGAAAAATAAGTTTTGTATGAAAAACTTATTTTCGCTGTATTTTTTCCATGGTATCTGAAGCTACACATTAATTACAGGCATAGATATACCTTATCCTTTACTGAGTACAAAGTTTTAGAGCAATCTAGCTAATCGTTTTAAAATGAGAGCATAACTACAGTTGTATGGAGAACCCAGCTTGCTGCTGACTTAAACTTAGCAAACATTTATCTTTGTAGGTGACCAGATCTAATATTTATTTTAGTTTGTTATCAATAGGCATGGAATTTCATCGCACGGTAATACGTTAGCGAATTATGTAGTCTACATTCGCAATAAAATTAATACGAGTGTATTAATTCCTGCATATACTCCGTCATTTATTTAATTCTAAAACGCCTTTTAGCGGTTGTAATTAAAAATTAGATTCACAATAAAATTATTTTTCTATTAGATTACAAACTCATAGCTTTGACTATTTTAACATACAACTATTATCAATACACAAACATACCAACCTATTTTAAGATACATATTGTTTTTTTATAGAACGTAATATAATTTGCAGTCATTAATTTACGATATTTCTTATCGAAATCAATTGGTGCGATATGAACTAGATAAAACCTACTTAAGTATTTCATTGAAGTAAAATATTATATATATGTATATATATATATGTGTATATAATATTATCTTTAATTCTCAGTTGGTTTTCGGATGGACCCAGGTTCCATACAAAGATGCCCATGGTCCTTTGTCCTGGTTATCTAAATACTTAGGCGGAAAATGTTATACTGCCCGTAAGAATTCTCATTAACTTTCCCTTTAAAACATTTTTCAATAAGATTTAAACTCTTCATAATGTCAAATACCTACTTGGCTTATAAGGAATTAAACCCGATACGATTAGCTGTAATATCAATTTGATTTTATTTAAATAAAAGCAGTCAAACCGTCCAATGAATAAATACAACATAAACAACGTTTGCTGTAGAAAAGTACGTATGAACAATTTCACCATCACAAACTACGCTAGAAAGACGTATTTGCTGTCGAGCGGAAGTATTTGCGAGGCATTTTTAAAGTATATACCTTGATAAAAATGATAATACTCGAAGGTACTAATTGTAAACACTACATATTATTGATAACATATGATGGTAATGCAATAATAAAGTATTTTTTTAACCTTGGCGTTCGGTCAATATTTCGCGCGCAAAAAGCCACCTCCGCTCTCATTCCGGCAGCCACAAGCCTGCGCTTGCGGCTGACGGCTTTTACTTAGCGTAAAGGTGTCTTTCGGCGCGCGGGGAGCATGACGAAGGTTGGAGCATATACTGCGTTATAGACTAGTTAGACGCACTTTCAACCATTTTAAAAGTTTGTTTGCGTTTAATACGACGTCCATACAAAATAAGAAGAACGTATAATCGTTATACGTTTCTAAAGACTATTATGGTGACGTAAAAAAGTTAAGTGATACTAGGCTAAAATGGCGTATGAGACATTTAAACAAAAAAAAATATTATACGATTTTTTAGACTAGTATCAGATCTAATATTTTGCTAAAGATCCTAATCTTAAAGTGCGTATAGCGTCTTTTACGTATTTTTAGCCTAGTTTTTGGCTTATACGTTATTTTAGGCTAGATATGGTGGATAAGATTTTACGCAAACCAGAGCGTAAAAAAACGTATAGCTGCATATACGTTGTTTTAGCCTGGCTTTGTCAAATAGTCGCTTTTTAGACTAGGAACGAACGAAAATTAGTGCAAATACGGTCTTTTTACGATATTTTTCTCGAAAACTAAGCCACTTATCGGAAAACGGGCCAAAGTGGTCGATGCGTCTCGATCTCTACATTACGAATATCACAAAAAGTTCATTTTGGCAAAATGTCGAAAAACTGCCTTTTAGCTTAGGGCGGCAGCATTCACTTGTTTCTTTCCTCATAAATAAAATAAGATTAGATTTATGACAGAAACATGGGTTTCCTTTCAGTTTTTACCAGAAAAGCTTTCTTGAAGTAATATTAATAATATTTTACTTAATATAAGAAGCGGTATTCTGTTTAAAATACAATTTATTAAAGTTTCAATATTGTTATGATACGACCTCGCAAGCGGCAAGGCATCTCACGCGCGTCAATAAAAGGCGCGAATGGCAGTACTAATTCGCGCGCATTAATCGATACGAGCGATCGTGTCATATCAATGTCAACATTTTAACCGATTTTAAATTCAGAATACCGCTCAGAGTTGATTTTGGTGGCCCGGAGTGCACGAAATTTGTGCCACAAATCGTATTCCAAGATGTTCAGTATGACCTACATATTCACTCCTCATAGTATGGTTAGAGTCTCCCGACATCTATCGACGCGGAATCGGCAATAGCCGATAGAAGAAAGCTTTAATGACAGTAACGTCGCAACAGTAATGCAGCTGTCGTAGGAAATGGACTGTCACATTTCCAACGACAGCTGCATTACTGTTGCGACCATACTGTCATTCATTGTCTTGTCATTAATTTTACTATGGAAATTGACAATAACATCGACGTGTCGGAGCAGTAGTGCAACTGCGGTCAGAAATGGAATGTTACCTGTACGTGTACGCAATAAGAGCGAAAAAAATGCCGACGCGTCCGCAGGCGTCGGCCGAGCCGATCCAAGCCGGACCATGCCTTTTTAGCGCTTATTGCGTAGTCATTAAGCATTTTTCTTTCGGCTGTTGCCGAATCCGCGTCGATAGATATAGGGAGACCCTTCGACAACAAAAATACCTTATACTAGCAACTAGTGTAGCTATTGTAGGGGCTGCCTAGTCTATAATAAAGACTTGAACTATAAAAAAATGTCATTAAATTATTATTTATAGCCAATCGTACACAATGTGGGATTATATACAGGGGCACTTAAGTGGCTTGTTCCTATGAAATTGGAAACGGTAATAAAATGGTTTGTGAAGATTAAAAGTTCGTTTTATAAGTTCAATTGAAGACAAACTTCGTACTTAAACAGACCCGAAAAATGGGAATGTGTTCAATTAGAATATAATGAGTGATCTAAAAAGTAATAAAATACCTACCTACTGAAGTAGTGTGCGTGTATGAAGAATTTGAAAAGATAAGTTAAAAGTGACTTTATCTTTATTTTGTCATAACAATTTAGAAGCATTGTGTTGCTACGCCAAATAATAAGTATTAGGTCAAACATACAAAATGCCTACATACAAAATCTACAATAAAAGAAAAATAATTTAATCCGGTTAAAATCGCGAGCATGTGTCGGAGCGCAGCTCCATTCAATACGAATTAAATAAAGGTAAAGATATTATTTACTTGTATATTATGACAGTAAGTAATAAGTACAAGGTAGTGAGACTAGTATGTGATATGTGAATAGAATCGTTTTGCACTAATATTTTTAGCGTGCCTAAAGATAAAGTTGCTTCGGCAAAAGTAAAACCCCCTTATTCATAAACGTTTACTAAAAATAAAGTCGATAATAATCGTTTGTCCCTTTCCATCATACCAATACGTCGGAAAGGGATAAACGATTATTATCGGCTTGTCAAACTTTAGTAAACGTTTATGAATAAGCTAGGTATGTCCCCAAATTACGATAGTGAGCGTTCAATATACCTTCTGCTTTGCCTTAAGGTTGACTGGTAGAGAATGCTTTTGGCATTAAGTCCGCCTTTTGTACGATAAGTTTTCTTTTGTGCAATAAAGTTTAAATAAATAAATAAATATACTGCCGCCCTTTTTAAACAAGAAAAGTACGAAAAACCCCTCAAATAACGTAAGAACTATTCAGCTCAGGGCCCAGTAAAAAGTAAACAAATAAAAACTCCAAGAAATCTGCTATTTACGACTTTAACCTCAATAGATGGCATTTAATTTTATGACGTCATTTCCCTCATTTCGTATAAGAGTTTAACTGAAGTCTTTACGACACAGAATGGGTCGCTTGAGATTGATTCATAAACCTGTTTATTTTATTTTATTATGAAACTGCGTACGTACGTATCTACAAATTTAAAAAAAACGTTGACGTGCACTACGTAGCTGCAGTAATGTTACTCTTCGTAGGCCGCAAAAATATGTGAAACGCTCTTATGGCTCTACAAATAAGATAGTATCAGATATTTTTGCGGCCTTCGTTGTGTAACATCTTATTACAGGTACCTACGTTTTGTCTGTAACTTTATAATCAATTAATCATCGTGACCGTGTTACTTTTTGTTTTATTTATTTATTTTTTATTTTATTTTTGTCACGAATAAGAATATATGGCGTTATCTATTCTATTTTTAAACAGATAGTGACCAAAGTAGCCATTGGTATCTATATCGGAAAACATCTGTATTTCTATGGTAACAAAGTTGATTTATGATAATATTTGCTCATTTTGGCAATACAAAATTATGTGATGACAGTTTTTAAATTTGAAGAAGAAGAAGAAGAAGAAGAAGAAATACATTTATTTTAACGTCACAACATAGTACATGTAAAAAAAAGAAAAGTATGCAGACATAAAACAGATTAGGACGCTAAAATAGGATCCCCACTCAGCATGATGCCGCGGCAGACCGTGGCGCTGGTTTTCTGTGGGGACCTGTCTTAATCTAAAATTGAATGGCGACACGTATTACGCCAACGACACACAAGTAAATTATTTACATTGATAAAAAAAAAAACGTGTAATATATATATAATTTCTTGGCATAAACACACACACTTATTAAGTATTTTGGTACGTACTACGTTCATTAGTAAATAAACTATGTCCTATATAAATCTTTTTTCTAACAACAAAAACATTACTGATTGAAGCTTATATATACTCGTACCTATAAGTAACATTTATTTAATAATAATCAAAGGGTTGTGATCTGACCAGCAAATATGAACCAAATCAGTTTACTGTACTAATCTCGTTGGCTCAGGAATTTCTCGATTTGTACGAAATGCCGGCGGGTCCCTGCTAACAATGGCCGGAATGCGGTCTCATCATTCGGGTGCACCTCACATAAGTATACCGAAGCGTACCCTCTGTAAGTAGAGTAAATCAAATATAACTAGCCACCCATCAATATGACATCGTTAAAAACTTTATTGGTGGAATTTGATGGTCTTGGTAAAGATATATATAGTACTCACTTAAATAGAAATGTCGTGGAAGACTTAATATTAAAGCATTGATCCTAAAAATACTTTCTTATTATACAAATTATACGTAAAATCGAAATCACCGAAAAAAACGTAAACCCGGTTTTGCAGTTTCACAAAAACCGACAAACCGGTTTTCTAAAATACGCACGGTTTTGTGACCTCTACAATGCCCAAAAGAAGAAAGCTACGAGCATGAGAAGTGAAAATGCACACTATAAACTGTACATAATTACTTATTAATCTAATTTCTGTGGAGAATACATATACTTAGGAGACTTAAAAACCTTGTACAGTCGACGTCAAAGATATGTTTACACTTTTTGCCTTATTACAAAGGAGTAAGATGCAAAAGTGTAAACATATTTTTGACGTCGACTGTACATAACGAGTAAGTAGCGGGACAGTGAAGTATCAACTTGTGAAACTCTAACGATTGATCTGCAATAAGGTCACAGTACATTTAAATGAACAGTAAAACAGCGTATAATTAAACCTAATTAAACAAAGAATATAATGTAAGTGGTTTTATTATTTAAAAAAAGTTATTATTTTTTTAACAATTTTTTTATTTATTTATTTCAGTGAAAAGAATGGTGATACCGGATAGTTGTAAATTAGAATAAAAATGATAATTATTTTGTATAGATATATAAAAAAAGGTTTTTAATTTCAAAATACTCAAGTATGCAAATGCAAAAGTAGGTACAATTATCAAATAAATACATTGAAGTTTAATTTTCACCTACCATATTCTGTTTCATACAGGGACGACCACTATTAAGAGAAATTCCACATCGCCTCTTCCCTATTATCCACGCCTAGTTGGCACAACTGGCACTCTGCAGATCACGCGTTGGCCCGTGGTGACCAAGGTATAGCTCACTGGGCACAATATTGTTCGACAGTGTAGAACCAGGGCATCAAGTGTGAAATCTTAATTATATTCTACTAGTTACGGACTATACATACGTGTGTTGGGTCTTTATATCGTTAAAATGGAAATTACGTTTTTAAACTTGTCATTTTTTTTCTGTATTACATAGTATTACTGTGCCAAAACGAATTTTTATATGAGCACGTCTTTATTGTAAAGGGTTCGATTAAACGATAGCTCAAGCTAGACCGGGCCGTGGCCGGGCCGAGGCTTCCGACGTGTAGTTTTCTATGACGGCTGATCACTGATCAGTGATCACGTTGTGCTTTTCATAGAAAACGAAGCGGCTGCCCCGGCCCGGTCTAGTGTGAGTCATCTTTAACCAATCACGTTTGCAGTACGGATATGATGGTCGTTCTAGTCTACGTGACAGCGAGATAAAACGGTGTCTGTCACTTTCTATCCCACGGTGTTGAAAAGGGACAGGTATTTTATCACGTGGATAAAGATGGATAAAGCCATCCATAATACGCCGGCAGGTTAACATTATCTTCTGAGTGCTGTGACAATAGTTTATGCTGGATTATTAGCAGTATGTCTTGCGTCTTACCTGTTCGAAGCGACAAGTTGGAAACCACATTTGAATAGTTCGTGATCGTGGTTAGTATGACTTGTGTTTGTAGTTGTGCTCACTGAGGCTTCTAAGTAAGAGATATTTTTAATGGATTAATTAAATGTTATAAATTAATAACCAACTACTATTATTAGTATTAGTAACGTGAAAATTAAATTAACTAATCATTAAAATTAAAACGTAACATTAAAAATCATTTATTTACAATCAAGATATATATACAGTGGTATTACTAAAATAAATTAATTGCTAGCTTAAATCTAAAATAGGCCCTTGAGGCATTGTACCAAACTTAACTAATAAATCTTATAAAATTTATAAATATAAAATGCTTCCCAGAAAAGTGAGTTTATGTGTTATGGTGCCGAGAAGGTTAACACCTAATATTGTGTTTTGTTTTCTGTGAGATGAAGATCTCTATAATTTGCGGAAATTGCACCGCTTCTCAGGTCCTCTCTATATAACTAAGAGCTTTATGTACTCTGTGTTTACTTTTAGCATAAAACCTCCAATATAATATAAGTTATAACAAACCTTAAAATTAAATATAAATGCATAGATTGAAATCCTTTACCCCGCTAAAGCACAAGCTCTATTTTAAGTACGTAACTCACACTTAATGTAAACTGTTTAAAAGTTGAGCTTTGAGCCATTTCGCTGCGCTCAAATAAATGGTGCGCCATAAGAAGATTATAGCTCCATGTGCGAAGTTGTGTGTATGATTAAATTATCCAGGGATTTTACTCTGTAAAGCTTTTAAAAACTACATCATAGCAACAGTATAAACTATTCTGTGACATAAATGATAAACATAAATAAGTTAGGTGGTGGGTAAAAACTTTTTTACACACATTACAAAAGTATATTTGTATATTTACACACTTAGGTATATAATCGATAGAAAATATATGGTTAAGTCGGTTTACGGACGATAATTTTGCGTGATAACGTTGTAAGAAAACATTACCATTACATTACGTAACGTTACCATGGAGATCTGTCCACAACGTTACCATGGCGATCTGTCCACAACGTGACACTTTTTCGTGCATGCTTCCGGTGTTCATCGATTCGATCACGTCGATCGATTTGATCACGTCAAAAAAAAACTAAGTACTTATCGAACCTGTTCACAAAATTCTCAGTTTCATGAGAACCTGTTGAGAAATGCGACCTGCAGAGGAGAACATCCGAGCTACTAATTATTCTACATAATATAGAGACATGTTTGTTTTCGTTAAGCTGTTGGAGAATGGTGTTAAGATACTTTTGACGCCTAGTCTGATCCCCTACTTTTGATGCTGTCTCAGCTGTCTGTGCCTAATGATAATGAGCGAAACTTTCATACTCACATAATAAATAAAATAAATTAATAAAAAAATTAAAAACACGACTGCTGAATTTTAAAGCGAACTGAAAAGCTAAAAATAATGTTAATATGTTAGTTATATAAGGGGTCATGCACATTTAGGACCGTGACTATATAGGTAGGTACGTGTGCATTTAGTTTCAATTACAGTCGGGGGACCTTCATTTACCTACTGCATTCTTTCATTCAAAAGGTCCCCCGACTGTAATTGAAACTAAATGCACACGTACCTACCTATATAGTCACGGTCCTAAATGTGCATGACCCCTTATATAACTAACATATTAACATTATTTTTAGCTTTTCAGTTCGCTTTAAAATTCAGCAGTCGTGTTTTTAATTTTTTTATTAATTTATTTTATTTTACACATTTTAGTGACAAAACTAACTAAAACTATTATTCATAAACATTACCCGGGCATTTAGTTTGTCCACAAAGTTCTCTTTATATGGATATTAGCTCCTGGGACTGGGACCTTATAAAGAAACTTACCGTTCCGGAATACCGGCGTCTTTTCTGTGGATAATATGTGGATTTGTTCACGATATGGGACATTTGACATTTTCCCATATAGCTTCTTAAAAAGAAGTAGAAGTTTGTAACATGTCCATGAGGGTTTGAAGGTCCACAGTAAAGACTCATAACTTTAACTCCCACTAAAAAGTTATTGACACAATTACCTTCGATGCGACTTTAGCAGGACGCACATGGCCCTAGGCTAAATAGCACGTTGCTAGCAACAAATCGAACAACAATCATATGCGTCAGATTGCCTTTCATTATTCAGTCCACGCGACGCTAACATCTTTATGTGGCAGTAATTACTACCTACTTATAAATGTTGAATTCGCGAATATAGGTAGGTAGCCCCGGCAGACTAGATGGTGAGGGTCGAGCTTTGCGTAGAGCCGAACGCCTAAAACGTTCAAGAGAAGCACGCTTCTACGCGAGGCTGAAAGCCATGCTGCGGGACGTTAGCGGTGAAACACAGAACAAAAATACATGTGTCAAAATACGTAGACTGAAGACCGAGCTCTGCGTGAGGCACGGGTGCAATTTCTTCTAATGTCTGGCCGAGTTCCACGAGTACTAAACTCCCGCAGGTCGGTCTTCGGCGTCGCGTGGAATCGCGCCTTCCCAATTAAGATACTAGGGGAAATTGAGGATAGCGCATGTACCTGTCGGACGCTCCGGACCTTCGGCTGTACGCGAAGTTCGGTCTACGGGCTTCGCATTAGACACTTGTAACATTGCATTGTTTTGTGTTTAAATACTAAAGGTACGCCTCTCTCGGACGCTTCGGGCATTCAGCCCTACGCGAGGTTCACGGCCTTCGGCCTTCGTATTTAGATACTTGTATTATTGTCTATATTATGGTATGTTGTGTTGTTTGAATGCTAAAGACGCGCCTTTTTCGGACGATTCGGGTCATTGGTTTTTTTATTGCTATAAAAGGGGAGATTTCAGCTATACTAGGGGAAATTGCAATAAGTGCGTTCCACCTGTCAGACGATCCTGGCCTTCAACCCTACCTCAGCTCGGACTTTGGTCTGCGCATCTAGACACTTGTTCTATTGGTCTGTGTTTGAACGCAACACTCTTGCAGCTCGGCCTTTGGCCTTCACAATTAAGATATTAATTACTTAGGGGAAAGTTGCGAAAAGCGCGCGTTCTGGCCCACGGGCCCAAGGACCCTACGCGGAGCTCACATTTCGGCTTTTAAATTTAGACAAATGTCTACTACTACTAGTTAGGTTAGGAAGAATAAAGGAAGGTTCGAAGCATTCGAGAAGGAAGGAAGAGACAGAATTATGTATAAACATTGTCACAGATACTTCTTACAATAGGGAATATTACGCGAAACTCTGCGTAGGGGGCGCCACTACTACAATCCATCACAATCTCGGGCTCTACCGCGAAATAAGAAAATCGAAATTTCGCTATCACTCTTGCATATTCGGCTGAACATTGCAGTCTATTATGAAAATTAGTTTAGTATCTACTAAAGTTAAAAAGAAATGATCGAAGTTGGTAGGTACCTACCTACGCACGTGTTAAAACAAAACCATTTTTTTTCGCAGGCGGGTTAAGTAGGTTCAGTAGGCAAGGATAATTTTATTCAGAAGAAATATAAGAATCCAATAAGCCAGAAATTATTCGAAGCCCATCGCTTAAATACAAGTTCACCGTTTACCGTTTAGATTTCAATACCGCGATTTAGAACATGTTTGTGTTTAGTTCCTGTATTTACCTTAGGTATACTATATGATTTATATATATTTTTATGATCAGCGGTAAAAACCCTTTCATTTGATAGCTCACTAAATAAGATAGAAGGATTTATTTTTCTTAGCACATTTTGTGAATCCTTATTCTACCAAAATACGACTTGAACGCGTATGTTGCATATATATTTTAAATCGTCTTTCAAAGCTCTTCATTTTGAGCCCCCACTCGATAGGTTTACAAGATTTTTTTTTCTAAACATCACGCAATATCATGTATTATGTCCGCCATATTGATTTTATTATGACGTCACATAGCCTTTGTTAGTCGGGATGACGTAAAGATTCTAATGATATATCATTTATCTAAATCGGTTAAGGCATTCCGAAGTTATGGTGGAATAAAGAAACTCACATACAAACATGAACCCTGAATACAATACACTCTTTTTGTTTGGGCAGTCGTGTAAAAAGCTATCATTATAACTGATCCTATATAAAAATGCTTCCTCAAATGCCCATAAAACTTACGTTAGTCTAAAGACAACTTGAATATATTTGCATATTTCTCAGAACACATTCAGTTGGTTCTGGGCCGCGAGGGAAGCCATTATCACATTTTATTGCCGTCTCCTTTCATAATAACACGAGAAGAATACGCTTTTAAATTTCCCTTGATATTTTTTATTCGAGATACATCTGCGTTAAGTTCAGCGTTTGTGGGGTATCGTGTATGTATTTCGAATTATTTTTGATTCGGTATCTGATAACAATGAAACCCTGGAATATTTAAGAAGGTAAACTTCAAGAGATGAGAATTTAAGCTATCAATTACATTGATACGGCTTTATTTATTTATTATTTTTAACAAGTCGCAGAAAGAAAACAGTTCACGATGCGTTATTTGAAATACTTAGGCCCACTTGCACCATTCTACTAACCCGGGGTTAACCGGTTAAACCTGGAGTTGCCATGGTTATCCATACAATTTGACACTAGGTTAACGATTTAACCGCTTAATCCCGGGTTAGTGGGATGGTGCAAGTGGCCCTTAGTGAGTCACGTATTTTTAAATTCAGCCAGTTTATTGTACAATACCTAGGTTATTCCAAATCAGTTAATTCCTATTTAAAATTACCCACTATTCCATGGCTATGATAGTTTGCGGCCCGGGGAAGGACATAGAAGAGTTATTAACAATCATCATCATTCTACGCAGACCAAACTAGTACAATTTTACGAGCAGGATCTACTTAGGCCCACTTGCACCATTCTACTAACCCGGGGATAACCGGTTAAACCTGGAGTTACCATGGTTACCAGTACAATTTAACATTTGGTTATTAGGTTTAACCGGTTAACCCCGGGTTAGTGGGATGGTGCAAGTGGGCCTTGGTAAAATAGTATTTATAAACCCACTGAAAATTCCAACCATTCTTATTCATGTTATTTGTACGTAATCATCAATCAATCGCAATTTTTATTTAAATTGTTTTTATTTTATTTTTACACGTATAGGTACAATTCTATTGCCTTCACCATTCGCGAATCATTCGTTATTCAAAGAGCGCAATATGCACTGTTTCAAACGAACCTGCACGAGGAATATGGGTTCGGAAAGTAAATAATCCAATCCCTATAGGATACAAAATAAACAATACTGCAGGAAATATGCACATTCCCTATATTCGGAATTAAACTTTCGTGACGTGACGTGACTGTTTAAGGTGGCCACTGACGAACCTTCCAACAGTCCAAATAGCGTAGCTGCAATCCAAACTAAAGCTTGCTTACTGATGAGCCTTTCCAATGGATACCGTTACAAAGGATTCATCCAAATGGACGGCATCCTAATATTAAACATTGTACGTTTTTGACATTCACGGACCGATTTTGGATTGCAGCCACGCTATTTTGACTGTTGGAAGGCTCGTTCGGATTAGGATGCCGTCCATTTGGATGAATCCATTGTAACGGCATCCAGTTGGAAGGCTCGTCAGTGCCTGCTTTAGACGACAACGGTTTCACTCACTTGAATTTTTAGTCGCTATTCAAGTGAGTGAAACGTCTAAACATTCCCTTAATTCTGTTATCTTCTTCTTCCTTGCGCTATCCCGGCATTTTACCACGGCTCACGGGAGCCTGGGTTCCGCTTGGCAACTAATCCTGAGAATCGTTATACGCACTAGTTTTTACGAAAGCGACTGTCAGCGGTAAGAGCGTGCGACTTTCAATTCAGAGGTCGCAATTCAAACCCCGGCTCGTACCGATGAGTTTTTCGGAACTTATGTGCGAAATATCATTTGATATTTACCAGTCGCTTTTCGGTAAAGAACATCATCGTGAGGACACCGGACTAATCCCAATCGAAGTGTGGCTGGTCTTCACATTTAGACCTTTTTACACAATGATTACCTTGCATTATTTTTGTGTACAAAGAACCAAAACAATAGAGTAAGACCAAGATAAGTCTTCAACGATTTTGATAGCATTCGATGTGCAAGTGTTACTTTAAACATACTTTTACGTATTAATAACACTTGCGCTGCGTATGCTATCAAAATCGTTGCAGACTTTTCTTGGTCCAACTCTACAATAAATATTTTACTTATATTGTGTATCTACACGAAACATAAACCTTTCATAAAACCCATATCATGCAGAAGCCCCAAAAAAGTGAAAGATAAATTATTCAGAAAATGTCTAAAATAATATCGCCCTTAATTAGCCCTGGCATGCTAACGTTGTGTTTTTGGGCCGAAAAGATCTATTACATGACAAATTAGGACTTTTAAGGCCCTTTTGGTTAATAGCCACTTCAATTTAGTGTTAAAATAAAATTCTCTTCGTTTAATTTTAGGCCTTTTTATGAGCGGTGTCGGACGAGGTTTTTTAACGTTTTTTGTAATCTTGTAATAAATGACTTCAATTGCGTTTGAATAAGGTAATAATTAAAGACTAATTAGATTTTTAATCTTGAATAGCTTTTAGTTCAATATGAAGTGGTGAATCGAGAGGAGGCAGATAAAAGAAGTCAAATCCTCTATCTCGTTAGAAAAGACTAAATTTTTTTTCTTTTTTCAATCTTGACGTGTCTTTTTATTGACAAGACTTAATTGAAATCCGCCCAGTGCTACTTTTTTAGGGTTCCGTACCCAAAGGGTAAGAACGGAACCCTATTACTAAGACTTCACTGTCCGTCTGTCTGTCACCAAGCTGTATCTCATGAACCGTGATAGCTAGGCAGTTGAAATTTTCACTGATGATCTATTTCTGTTGCCGCTATAAAAAACAAATACTGAAAACAATAAAATAAATATTTAAGTGGGGTTCCCATACAATAAACGTGAATTTTTTGCCGTTTTTTGCGTAATGGTACGGAACCCTTCGTGCGCGAGTCCGACTCGCACTTTGCCGGTTTTTTTAGTTTTACTTGTCCTATTTCTGTATAAAAAAGTTTACTAGTTTCTGTCCACGTCTTCGTCTGCGTGGGATGATAATGGTGATTATTTAAACTAACATAGTACAAAAAAAATATTAAAAGGGTGTCGGAACGTCTGATAGGTGTCTCGGGGGACCACAGAGCGGGCTCCTTCTTTGCGCAGAGGTTGAGCCGGGCGGTGCAGAGGGATAACGCCGCCAGCATTCTGGAGTCTATGCCAGAAGCAGGGGATTTGGGGGAGGTGTTTTCTATTTAGTAGTATTTCTATTTAGTCATCCCTGCGTTTTGTGTGTATTATGTATTTTTGATTAATAAATAATCCCATATATTATGAAAAGAAAACAAAGTACATTATTATTTTGCGACATGTTTAGACAAATATTTACCGTGGTCGTTTACAAGAGGTCAGTCTTTCCGTGACCACAGCTGGTGCAACTCAGCTGAAACGTCGGAATTAAAGGTAAAAACAATGAAATTATATCGCGGTAGACCCGTTTGTGTAATTGAATATGTGTACAAAACGCGAGAGTTTAAAACGTTTACAAGAGGGTTAGCTAAAGGTTCACTAAAGGTCTCATTCTGTGACAATAACGTTAATTTACTGGGTGTTTGTAGGGGTCGTGTCTCTTTAAGAGAAATCGTCAGAATAGACTTTAAAATTGTAAGCACTTAATTACAGAGCGTATTATAAAAAGCGAGGGAGCGAGCGTATTTCTACCAAAATCCTGCATCACGGAAACATGTTCTGCAATATTCTTTATTTATTTATTATAATAAAACATAGTTATTTGTTTTACAAGGGGGCAAAGTTGTTGTTTAACCGCTCGTGCTAATATTGATACCCGAGCAAGCGAAAGATTCCAAAATTGAACCACGAGCATAGCGAGTGGTTCGAAAAATGGAATCTTGAGCGTTGCGAGGGTTTCAAAGCACGAGGGTTAAACAAAATTTGCCTCCGAGTGAAACACAAAATTTTTCACCACACCAACCCGAAGCAAATATTAAATGTAAAATATCACAGAAACAAACCAAATCAAATCCAAATGAATGTTATTAAATATTTATCATCCAAAATAATCATTCAAAAGTCAATTCTACCAGCAAACATAAGAAAACAACTCAAAATTTGCATTTGATGACTTTGCCTCACATGTGGATAAAATGCAAGTTTGCTATTCGTTTTTGAAGTGCAAAGTAATTCTTTGCGAGCTGGTGTGGTGAAATAGTAGATTGTTAACCAAGGGTTGAAAGGCACCCATATCTGTCGAGGTAGTTTGGCGCTCGAACGCAGTGAGAGCGCCAATAGTCCGAGACAGAAATGGTGCCTTTCACCCGAGTTAAACACTCTACTTTTCATATCGAATGCGAGGAAACCAAACAAGACAAAGCAATTTCGCAAAATCACTAATGGAAGTACCTAATAGATCTACGGCCATGATTTATTTTCCTTAGGACTTACTTGCAATCGGAGACTTTGCATGTGTGAAGATTAATAACCCCTAGCGAAAATCATTTAGATTGCAATATTTACGAAAACACACAATTTTTAACAAACTGCAGTAATTTTAAAATGATTTGTTCATTATAGCTATAGTATGAAAATCAGCGGGATTGCCTCTTACTTTTTAATTTTATACTTTTTCGTTCTAAAAGCCGCAACAGACTAACGGACCGCACCGCGACCTTGGTGCGCCGCACCACGTAATAACATAATAAAAGTATTTTAAATATTAAATAACAATTATTTAATAATATAAGTAATTTTTATCTTGTATTTTATTTTATTTTCATGGATATAGTGCTAAATAACTTTAAAATCAATTTAATATCGTACAAACGTTTAACTGTGGCTGTATAAGATTCTGCCTTTGCTCATTTACGCAAGTGTAAGGTTTAAAAATATTATTGGTGTATTCCTTTTGGTTCCCGCCTTATAAAATCGAGTAAATAGAATTTAACGAAAGAAATCAAGAATAATTTGTTTTTAACAATTCACTTACATCATTTTTTATAAAAACAGGATCAACGTGTGATTAGTAAAATTAAACAATTACCAATTGTTCTAGGCGAGGAAATAAAGACACTATTTTTCCATTTTATTTCCACCCAGTTGTTAGTGGGACGGGGACGTAGAGGAGTACACCACTTTTCTGCACTAGAGCATAAACGTATCACTTTCTGCGCACCTTTTAGAACAACAACGACCCACTTTCAGAGCATGAGATATGAAAAGAATATTGCAGAACATGTTTCCGTGATTCAGGCAGGATACAGTACAGAGCTTATAATTATGCAGGTCCCTGCAAAACTGTATTTACAGTTTGCCTGCAGGTAAGAGTCTAACGTTTTGTCTTTTTTGTAAGGTATACCTTTGGTACCTATTAATGAGAACGATAAAATTTAACGCGCCATCAAAACATAGTCACTATGACAGTTCAAATTGCCACTAATATCCCGGTGTCTGTTAATAACTAGGCTTTCTGCCCGAGAATTATGGAGGCGAGAAATCTCGAGAAATTTGTCCTTCGTCGAGACGAAAAAAAAAAACGTTTTGAAATTTTCGAAATTTCTCGAGATACTCGAGAAATCCTGGTCGAGAATTCCCGTGTCTCGAGAAATAAAAAAGGTCGAGAAACCAGAAGCCCTAGTTGATAACTAACTCCCCACGCGAAACAAAGTAATCCATTGATTACCTCAACGTCGCAGCGAACGGCAAAGCATGGGTTTTGTCAGTCGGTGAGACTTGCCTTTTCCACCGGGCTTAGATGCAATCTGCGGAGGACAGAACAATACCTCAGCGCGGATCGCCTGTTCTTTGAATTATCCTTTAATCGCGGCAGCTTTCTCAATGTAGAATGTAAGTAAGCTTTATTGAACAATATAGGTAACGACACAATTTTAAAGAAAAAGAAGTATGAGTAGGTACAAACCTCCAGCTGTTTTTTTTATGAACATAAGTAAGTAATCGAGAAAAAAACTGTACCTACAATGTAGTTTTAATTAAAAAAAACCGGACAAGTGCGAGTTGGAATCACCCATCGAGGATTCCGTACTTTTTCCGTACTCGTTATAGCGGCAACAGAAATCCTTATATAATCTGTGAAAATTTCAACTATCTAGCTTACGACATACAGCCTGGTGACAGACAGACGGACAGACGAACAGACGGACAGTGGAGTCTTAGTAATAGGGTCCCGTTTTTACTCTTTGGGTACGGAACCCTAAAAATGAGTACATAAAATAGGAGTAAGTAAGTACTTACCTGTAAGTTTCTATTTAAGCGGTTTTAATTTAAGACTTAATATATACGAAGTTATATTTTTATCAAAACTGAAATTGAACTCTATGCATATGCACGCAGGTTTATGTTGCTCTGTGGTCCGTGACCGATTAATCAGTCTTTAGGGACGTAATTAGCGAGTTAAAGCAGACCATTTTGAACCTTGACTCTCAATTTCCACAGCGCTGCTGGCTGTGTGGCTGTACTACAAATAGCAAAGTTCTAGAAAATAAGGCAGAAATGTAGGCTATCGGAGTTGCAGGTCAAATGCGGAAGTTTGAAGTTTGGGAAAAAAAGTAGCTATCTATTCTATGTACTTCAGTGGATAAAAAGAATTGCTTTTTGTTTGTTTTTATTAACATAGTCAAAAATGCAAGACTACTCGTATGTAAAAGCATCATAAATTTTATGTATTTCGTATGCTTTTAACGTAATTTCTTTCGTATACAGTCCAATTCATTATTAAGTTACCTGTTCATCTGCTGGCAAGGCCCAGGTCTGCGTCAAACGGTTACGAATCCATTGCAAATTTAATTTAAATTCAATCTGTAAACTGAGGTTCTCGAAAATAATTGGCTAATGCTGGATAATTTAGGATTTCGAAATGAATTGGCGGTTTATACAGATTTTGTTTGAAAAGGATTCTACGCCTTTCGTTTCCGGGGCATTATATTAAGGAAATCAAATTGTCCATTACATTAGGTAATAGATTTATGATAAAATTTATCTTAATCACTTAACAATACACACACACGTACGCACGCACGCACGCACGCACGCACGCACGCACACACACACGTATCACAGAGGCGAAGTGCAAACACATCTAAGCGGACTCGGCGCGGTCGATTAGACATCTCTGTCAATACGATCTCATCTTCACATCAACAGACGCCTATCCTATTTCACCAAACATAACAATTGACACCTGACACTGACAATTTCCTATACATGTCAGTAAGTAACAACGGTACATAACGTCAATCATTGACCTACCTACCCACTTGTTGGATCAACAATGGTCGGTGAATTGTTACTGTCAGCTGAGATGAAGAAACAGGGACAAGTGTGACTACCACCAGTATGGCACTGACATAAATGCTATCGAGAAAGTATCTTACGTTCTATGCATCTCGCTTGTACTTGCATATTAGTTTGAGCGAGATATATAGACAGTAAATTATGTAGACGAGCGTATATATCAGTTTTGACATTGTCAGTGACTCGTGGCACGCGTACTAGTCGATAGTTAAATGCTTATCTATTTCCCATTAAAAAAAACTATCCACCTGCACATTTTTGTCCACTCAGCCGTGATTTAGTTTTACGTATTTTTCCCAGAGTAAACGAAACACAATTCCAATTTCACACTGTCAACAGCAAAGCCTAAATTCTGAAGTGGATTTAGTCGATACAAAATAATAACGTTGCTGCCGCGGACAGGCTTGAAAGTCTACCAGTGATTCTGTCTAAAAGTTAATTTTCAGCTTATTGGAAGCTTCAATATCGATGAAACTTGGCATGAAACTAACATACTTAAATTAAATAATCCTATGTGAAACACAAACTTAGATAATTCTTAGTACTACAACCTACGACCAAATACGTCAATAAATTGCTAAATATACTATATGGATCTGATATGCCACTGTCAAAAGTGACTTTTCTTCAATCAAAAACGTCATTTTACGTAGATTCCTATAAATTAAAACAAAGGAAAAATTACTGTCTTTGGTGAGATTTGAACTCACGGCCTCTGGATCGATACTCCAGCGCGCTGCCATCTGAGCCATCCGAGTCGTGAAATGTATGGGATAGGATCCAATACATTCTACAACTCTTCTCTTTCCGCACACGCGACACTAACGTTTCATGCAAGAAGCTTAGCTCGCGTTGGAATATATTCTATGTATTAGAGCGCTTAATATTTGCTATAAATATAATAACTTAAAGTTTGTAACAATTAACGTATACTGCAGTGCGGTATACTTAAAATGGATTTCCTTCCACGAACGCTCACTCTGTGTAATGAACTTCCTACCGAGTTTGTCTCAGGGGACAGTGTACTATGTAGAGGGTTCTTAATAAAACTAGTGTACAGATTTTCAAAAGGTGATCGGTAACATATGTACAGTCATCAGCAATAGTATCTTACACAACTAGGGCCGCAAAAATATGTGACACGTTCTTATTTGGAGCGCAATAAGAGCGCGTCATATATTTTTGCGGCCCTAGTTGTGTAAGATACTATTGCTGATGACTGTACATATAAAACTCCATGTTGGTTCTGGTAAAAGGTAAAAGCTTACCGCTTAAGCTTACTTAAAGTTGGGCCGTATGCTTTTTGGCACTGTCGTGGTCTTGGAAGATATAATCAATCGGAGACGCCTTGTCTGTAATTTTCGGTACAAAACAATGACTGTTTACAAGTTCCTTTGTCCCTTTTAACTCTTACGTTTGTACAAATAGTCCACGTACAGAAGATCTGTAGAGTAGAAGGTGTGAAAGTCCTCCTTTTTGACTGTGTCTGAGCGACGTACGCATAGAGGATTTAACCAAACGGAGTAGCCATTAACAGGCGTTCCTGTCTGTCGAAAATAGGCGGCCAATGGTCATAAAATTTTTTTAAATCTATTTATTTCCCAAAAAAGTACTTAAATCTACATACATATGTGTGCAAAATCTCTAGTATGAGATTATGTGCGCGGTCACTAAACTCGCGTTTTGTTGTTACCTAACTATAATTCAGAATATAAACAAATATCTACTTACCTTAATTTAGCTAATGGTTTTTTTTAGTTTGTTTGCCAGTATATTTGCCAGATTGTCATTTGTGAAATATTCTTTTAGAATATTATGGCATGGCTGACATGGCTATTTTTACATTACGTATACATTGTTTGTATACGTAACGTAAAACTGTGTCTGTTTTGCACAGAAAATTACTCAAAGGTTAACTGGAAGAGATCCCTCAAAGGGATAAGTTCGCCTTTGTACTTCTTGCTAATTGTATGTTATTTTTAATATGTCTTTTTGTACAATAAAGAGTTTACTACTACTACTAAAATTACTAACAAGGCGTCTTCGTTTGGTTATATCCTCCAAGGACGTACGTTTATTAGGTAATACGACAGTTCTTGCCATATGGCAGTGACAATCTGCCCTGTATTACATTTTATCAGTGTAAGGCCTGCGTGGACGCTCAAGTTGGGCGTGCAGCGGGGCGGGGCGTGCGGCGTGCATGTTAAACAAATGCAAACGTATAGGAGCGTCCTTAGTGCACGCTGCTCAAATCACTTGTGAGCCCGACGCCACGCTGCACGCTGCACGCTCCGCTCCGAGCGTCCACTCAGGCCTTACACTATGTGTAAAGTCTATGGCTGTCCGTGTATGGTAATTACGCGGTGATAGGAGTAGCCACTTGACATGGTATTCTCCGAGTATGACCGGCCATTAATAGGACCGATCGTTATGTGTTGTTAGTAGGAAAGCGTGTTAACCAACTCTTGCCCCAATGATAACACGGTCGTGGCTACACAAACGTAGTTAACATACTCGTAGTTAAGTTTTACATAATGTCTACAAATTGTGTTAAATCGATGAATATTTTAGTATATCGCAACGATGCTATCAATGATTCCAACAACGTTAAGGTGGGATCTTTGTGGGATCAAAGCAAATATTTTAGGTCAAGACAATTTTATACCTAGTGTATGGTAATAAAAGATCATTGTTAAATAAATACCTAAATTAAAAAAAAAAATCTAAACACTAAATTAGCTACTTATGGCCTCTAGGGCCCTAGCCAGCACGTACAAAGTCGTCAATCATTATGAAGATATCGTCCCATGAAAGTTCTCAATATTTCTAAGCCTTGACTTCACCCCGCAGATATTTTTCACATAGTCAATAGGACAGACATTTCAATTTCAATTAGCCTTTATTTAACAATCTTACTAGTTTTACAAAATATAATATAAACATAAACAGGACAGACATTACCGAGGATATACTCCTGAGTCCCTGAGGCCTTTATAAAGGATTTAATCCCAATGGAATTTTGAATTAAAATGGAATATAAGTTGGTACCAAATTCAAAACTGCAATAATGACAAGGGGGACTCAGGAAGATATATTACAATGAGCTTCAAGTTATTTTAACTCGGGACCGTATAAAATCCCAGTCTAATTTAAATTAAGTCCCACTAATAGCCGTTGCCCTATCAACTTCAACATATTAAAAGTGGCAAAAAATGCTTACCAAGTCCTCCAAGCTCTGACCCCCCCCCCCCCCCTCATGCAGCCTCACCCGTAGAATTACTTAATGCTAAAAGGGTTACCCGACCTTCAGTAATTCCATTGTCGTAACAAAATTATTCAATTAGGTAGGTACTTCAGATACGCTATTTTAGATTAAGTTCGTTCCCTTTTTAATTTGCATTATCTGTCTGGAGACAGATAAGGTACGTTCTCCGAAGATGCCTTTTTTACGCCACCGGTTGATTTTATGAGGCAGCTTGATGGAGCTTAAGGGTCACTCGGCTCGATTCGGGAAATGAATTAGAGGCTCACTAGATATGAAATAGTAAAGATATGTGACGTTCCACTGCAAAAGGTACCTTATGGCGGCTGGCGCCGCGATTCGGGAAATGGATTAGATATTCACTAGATATGAAATAGTGAAGATATGTGACGTTCCACAGAAAAAGGTACCTTATGGCGCCCGGCGCTTACGTCGCATAGCGCCGCAATAATATTGAAGCGACGTTAATAATAGCGTAAGCGCCAACCGGTATAAGGTACCTTTACCCGTGGGACGTCACATATCATTACTATATCGTTTCTAGTTAATCTCTAATTAATTTCCCGAATCGCGCCGACTGGGTTGATGAGCGGCTTTTTAATTGTCAAGGGGAAGTACGTTGGTCATTTACTTAATTAACTTAAGGTATGTTCTCGTCCGTACTTCCGTAGAGTAACCAAATCGCACGTTGCTTTGAGAGCACTTATTCTTAATAGGTATTTAGTTAGTATATATAATTGAAGATCAAACGAACTTCTTCAAGTGAAGTTCGATCGAAATTATACGAGTCACTTCATTAGAAGATATAAATTTATATTAACATGTATGCAATACACCACATACACATAGCAACCAGTCATTGTGTATAATACTTATTGACTAAATGGTCGATACAATATGATAAATTAATCACTATATCCGGGCATCACTAAGATTAGCTAGTCAAAATTAGCTGGTGTGGTGAAAAATATAGATTCGGCGGCCGATCGTAAGATTAGGCAGATCGTAATGTTCCTGTGTAATGTTTTGACGATAGTCACGTTAAACCAATATATAGGTAGGATGGGTTCGTTAGGTTGCTTCAGATGCCCGAAGGGCAAACTGCCCAGAAATAGAGCCTCGCGTAGCGAGGCTCCGTCGTATCAGGGAACGATTCAAAGATTTTCACGTTTCACGATATGCCTAGGAATTTTACGACATAGACATACCTAATGTTGTATCGCTAATTAACTTGGAGTAATTAATTAATACGACCAGATAATATTCGATATGCAAACGCTTTATTATAGAACACACGAACAGAACATGACATTGACAGATGCTGTCCATAATGGCGGGAGATTGCTGCTGAGTTGCCAGCTCTTCTATATTATATATGTCGGCAGCCGATCGTAAGATCAGGCAGATCGTAATGTTCCTATGTAATGTTTTGACGATAGTCACATTCAACCAATATATAGGCAGGATAGGTTCGTTAGGTTGCTTCAGATGCCCGAAGGGCAAACTGCCTAGAAATAGGTGCCCCGCGTGCTCCGTTGACTCAGGGAACGAGTCAAAGATTTTCACGTTTCACGATATGCCTAGGAATTTCACGATATGCCTGATCTTACGACCGGCCGCCGACATATATACAACTCCTACTTAAGTAATAACTACAGTCAGCAAAAGTCGAGAAATAAGCCTCTTACGAGACAGCTTCACTTACGCTCGGTCGCCTGCGTGTGTCGTAAAAAACGAACCTTAAAACGATTGGCTCTCAGTATTTTGCCAAGGACATAAAAAATATTATTTTCCATAAAATTAATACTAAAATATTAAAATTTACGTAAGGCTTGTGTTGTAGGTGCTACACGGCGATATACCTATATATAAAAGGTATTTCGATAATTATTTATTTGATATTAAACTTTCGTGAGACATATTTTAAATTGTTTATACGACAACGGTTTCACTCACTTGAATTTTTAGTCGCTATTGGCGACATGTTTCGGGCCCGTCGGGGGTCCTTCCTCAGGCTCGAGTGCTCGCGGCGGCTGCAACTTGTGCACTGAAATTCAAGTGAGTGAAACCGTTGTCGTATAAACAATTATTTATTTATTGACTTGCTTAAATATATAGAAAAACCCACAAACTCAGAAACAAATTGTTGGGGTCAACATAAATATTTTGCCTGTATCTACTTGAATACAGTTGTCGCTCAGACTGCTTGTATACATATATATGTATATACACTCTAAAAACATTTATGGCCAATTGTGAAAAATCTATTTATTTCAAGTCGTTAAAAAGTCTTATAAGATTCGTATAATCATAAAGTATTTCAATAAAATATTGGCTAGTATAACCTACTAACTATTTAAGCTAAGAACAGTGGGGAACAATACTTATGACATAATCCCATATCTCGATTACAATGCCGAGGGCTTGTTTGGCGTATTCCGAATAGTTCTCTAATAAAGCACGTATTCCGCCACAGATTATTAGCTGGTACATAAGATACGCCACTCTCAATACAAAAATGTATTAATAGTTTATTATAACTAGTGCCATATCAAGCTAAGCCTGCAGCGGTTTTGACAGCCCACGCAGTGCAACTGTTATTTTAAACGTCAAACTTCTATGAAATTATGACGTATAAATAATACTTGCACTGCGTGGCCTATCAAAATCGCTGCAAACTTTTCTTGGTCTAACTCTAGTTTACCTTGCTAACAAATAAAGTTCTACATACACATGTCAAAACCCGATATCACTTTGATTAATGGGGGAGCAAAATTAACATTGGCTTTTATAAAATTATATAAGACCGTGTGTAATTAATAAAGCACTATCAATAATATCATGCTGTCACTTGACCAAACATTTTTTAACAGCCAATACGCACCAAAACGCTCGTAGTTGAATGTCCAAAATTAAATAAGAGTTGATCTCGCGTACCAGACATAACCATACACTTTTTTTTTTGTTAATTTTTGTTACTTGATATTTCTCTTTATCTTAGGGAAGCTTCCGGTTGATTCAACCGACGTTATATATCTAAAACGCTTGATATTTAAAATATTTACCACGTTACCATACAGTCCAAAGTGGGAACTAGACCTTATTGAGATTAGTCGGGTTTGTTTACTTAGATACTATGTCTAGTTTATTCACTAATTGTCAAATGATGAACGAAGGCGCCACTAAATGTCCCAGACATATCAGGAATGATGGTACGAACAAGAATAGAAACCATAAGGACAGTTTGGCTATCGGTTCCCGTATTGTACCTACACTGAGAGAAAAATCATTACTAAACTAAACCTGGAATTAAAAAAACAGTTCTGTACTGGGGGAAAAAATGAAGTTTAGTAATAATTATAGACGTTTCACTACTTCTGTAAAGTTTATTTATTTCTACAAACAGCTCAGTAATCCTAAATCTAATTTCAACAAACAGATAATAGAAATTGCAAGAACTAATAGAAATTGCAAAAGTCAATTTGTTCCTATTAGTTAACTCTCCTTGTCCCCGGATTAAGTTTATTTTTGTAATTCTAAGTGTGTTTTTGTTATCCTTTTCTCTCAGTGTACATATCTGTAATAATCAACCAATGTAATCTGTGACATGCCGACGGGGGTGGTAAATTAATATCAGAGCATAGTTGAAACAGTATACTTACAGCTGTATTCGAACAATGAGATACGTCAAATACTAGATGTACTGAAACGATATGGAATAAATATGTCAGTGTCAAACAAGTGTCAAAAGTGACGTTTTTGTTTGAAGAAATGTTAAATTTGACACTTGTTTGACACTGACATATCTAATCCATATCGTTTCAATATCTAGTATTTGACGTATCTCATTGTTCGAATACGGCTGTTACACATTTGTTGGATTTGGGTAGCGAAGTACAATATTTCGATTACATTGCATTATTTACTTATTTCCTTATACAAAATAAATAAAAGTTTTTTTTTTATCCTTATTAAAACTTTACCACGTAGAAATATACTCGTACGGGTGGAAACTGCGTAACAAGAGACCTTTTTAGGGTTCCGTGCCCAAAGGGTAAAAAACCTATTACTAAGACTACGCTGTCCATCTGTCCGTGTGTCTTTCAGACCGTCTGTCTGTCACCAGGCGGTATCTCATGAAGTCATGAACCGTGATGCTAGGCAGTCGAAAATTTCCACAGATGATGTATTTCTATTGCCAATATAACAACAAATACTAAAAACAGAATAAAATAAATAAGTAGGGCTCCCATACTTTTATGAACAAATGTAATAAAAGGCACTGGTTTTCGGAGAAAACAAAATGTAATCTGTCAGTAATTTTAAATAGACAAAAATAGTAGCAAAAACCATAAACAAAATATGTAAAAAAAAAAAAATATATATATAAAAAAGGTTTTGCAGTATTACACACATACAATGAACACGATTTTTTGCCGCTTTTTGCGTAATGGTACGGAACCCTTCGTGCGCGAACCCGACTCGCACTTTGCCGGTTTTTCCTTCGAAAATGTATCTATGTAAGTAAAAAGTTGTCGGTTTACCATTAGAAGATTTGTAAATATCTTGGCAAGATCATTAGTCGTTTATAATAGGTATTTGAGAGTTGAAACCAATTTAAAGTTAAATCGAGTTTCGGTGAATCAGAAACGATACGGTTTTGAGTGTAAACAACATGTTAAGTAAGGACATTAAGCCTGTTAAGTACTTTATATAAGCCAATTACGATCGCATTTTCGATACACGTGGATCTCAATGTATTTTACATTTTACAGTCAATTATAACCTACACCTACACGACTAAAATATGGTCTCAGACATTTTCGTACCAAGGTTTGTGTGTATTTTGGCAAATATGATCAAACAAAACTATAATTATCTTTCTCCCATAAAAATTAAATTGAATTATTATCACGATCATTTCCTTCTCTAAATTCGCAACAAATTTTTAAGCTTCGTTCTAGCTCATTCGTACATATGTAAAAAAAACTCGGAACAAACTCGCGTATTACGCTATTGTTACGTATGGGTATGGGGGTGAAACTCCAACAACTTGGCTTTGCATAAAGTTTGCAGAGCATTTGCCGACACTTTGCTCTCCAACTTCATAACTACCGTTTTATAAAAAGTACTAACATTTGCTTATTGTGTTAGATACAAAGGAAATGTTTACCATTTCAACGAGCAACTGATTTGAGCACCGACCAGCGCTGCAGGTGTATAATGGATGCCTTTTATTCACGTGATTAAACGGTCACTTTAACACTGCGCGATCTAAAGTGACGGACACTGTCTTTATCTCTCTGTCACGCAGAAAACATCGATCATCGTAATCCGTAGTGGGTTCAATATCATCGGGACAATACACTTTATTGCACACCTCACATACTCGTAGTTACACACACAAAGAACACACTTAATAATAGCTGATAATAGACACACATACACACACACATAGGTACACACTTAATTTTTTTATTGTTATTAAAATCTTATTCATTTTGATTTAAAAGTTCATCTCAAACATTTTTGTTTCAGTTGCATCTAGACAACATAAAATAAACATTATATTGAAAAAGCCAGCGCACCGTAATAACTGACCCTTATAAAATGCTCACAGACCTCTTAAAACTAAGATGGCGTCTTTCCTACATCAAAATTAGGTAATTTTTATGCGAGAAGCTTATATCGATCGACGACGAAGTAGTGGTACGTAGGCACAAAAAGATTCGGGTCTACGTAACACGAAGCCTAGCCTAATTAGGAATTGGTGCCTAGCCCGAAACCAGCCGAAACGAAACACTAATTGAGATATATCAATCGTGTTAGAGGAAAGTAGGATACTCTGACACACGCGTGTGGCAGTTCTATGTTTTAGTTATTTTTATACCTAAATTCCAGCTATAAAAATGTGGTAAAGGTGTTGTGTCGAGGTTTTTCTGACGGTATGCTGTTATTATGTTTTTTTTGGTCAATTAATAACAATCATTGTCATTATTATATTGAAATAAGTATATGTATTTCAATATATCTGTGATTGTATCAAATTAAATAAAAAACCGACATCGAAAAAGGAGGTGCTCAATTCATCGGACGTGAACATTAATTCATATTTAAATATACCGAATCGAAAATACTATACAAAATCCCTGGCTATAGTTTAGGTAATATAACCTCGACATAAAATGCAAATACATTAAAAGCCAAAACACTCACTGCAACCAAAATGAAAACATGACATTGTCGTTTCTTGATTAAAAAGCTGACATTCGCAGCGAACAAATCAAAGCGAAGTCCAAGAGAAAGGAGATGGCAGGGGCCGGCACATTTGTAAGTTAAATTTCCTCAAATTGCCTGCTGGGTGACAACTAGGTCAAATGCCGACTGCCGCGCTAGCTGATTCAATAAACTACATTATTGTTGCAATTTCTGATTTATTTAAGCCTTTCAATCGAGTATTCTTGGGGTAGAATTAATATTGACACAAATCGGGCCAGTTGCACCATTCACATTTGACGGCCTCAATAAAGTCACTGAGCAGTGAACTAATAGGTACCAAAAAAAACCGGGCAAGTGCGAGTCGGACTCGCGCACAAAGGGTTCCGTACCATAATGCAAAAAAAAAACAAAAAAAAGCAAAAAGAAAACGGTCACCCATCCAAGTACTGACCACTCCCGACGTAGCTTAACTTTGGTCAAAAATCACGTTTGTTGTATGGGAGCCCCATTTAAATCTTTATTTTATTCTGTTTTTACTATTTGTTGTTATAGCGGCAACAGAAATACATCATCTGTGAAAATTTCAACTGTCTAGCTATCACGGTTCGTGAGATACAGCCTGGTGACAGACGGACGGACGGACGGACGGACGGACGGACGGACGGACGGACAGCGAAGTCTTAGTAATAGGGTCCCGTTTTACCCTTTGGGTACGGAACCCTAAAAATGCTGTTTTAAATAACGGTGACAAAAGGTTTGGTGTAACTGACCCTTAGACTTCACATTGAATGCAGATTCGCACGCAATATAACTGGCCCCGAACTGCTTATCCTTTGTTTATTGTTAGGTAAAACCGCACGCGCTACTTACGAAAAAAGGGTCTTAATTATTCTAATTGGCACCATTAGCGCAGGCTACTTCAACGCTCAAAAAACCAGTGTAGGTGCGCTGTCCAATAACGCGCCGTTGTTATTGAATCTGGATAACACATTTTAGGCTAGTTCGACTCGCCAGCACTCAGTAACTGTAGAGAATTATTACACCACCCTTTTTTGCACACGTGCGGTTTTACTTATCAATAGACAAAGGATTAGCGGCTCGGGGCCAGTTAGAAATCTACAGACTATACGTCACATGAGTACATACTTTACTAAACTTAAAATTGATCGTAGCTATTAGTTCCACGCTCTTAATAAGCGGTATAGCTTAGCAAATAGCAATCTTACGTTAAGTTTCATATTACTATCTAATCTTCGGTTTCGTGAAGTTTGAGAGAATAACTAGGTACTGAATTATCGATATTTAGAATTTATGCTCTATTCACGGGCCTTAAAGTTCTATTTTAAACGTTCTTATTTCATTTGAGTATCATCCTGAGAATTTATATACCTACTACAAGTTCTAAGTTCAACATGAATTCCGTAAGTTCTCGTTAATTGCCTCATTTTGTGGTATCTAGCTTTATAACTTATTAAAAACGGGGTATTTAGGTACCTACCATGTTTATTTGAGAAAGCAGACTCGATCGAATCGATAATGGCTTGTTTTTACATTGATTAGTGTTAAGTCAATACGTTTGCTAAAAACGCAAGTAGCAATATGTACGAACTCGCATAATTATTTAATTTGACACTAAAGTACCAGTCCCATGTAAGGTCAGACACTCTGAGAAAATGACATGTGCAACTGCGATGAAATATTGGGAACTTTTAGAACATGGATCCTGTAAATTTTCTGTGGAATGCAGAAATAAATATGGAATGCACCACGTGATCACCGATCAGCCGTCGTAGAAAATGACGTTTCGGACGCCTCGGTCGGACGGCACGGTCACGGCCGGGGCTAGCCGTGAGTCATCTTTTAACCTCTAGCCGCCCAGAGACCTATATAAAGGTCTCCTATTCCATTGTAATTTGAACTTTGTGTTGACAAAATAAAATTTCATTTTGATTGGCAAGGTTTGACGTATAGGCGGCTAGAGGTTAATATTATAAAACTCTCGAGATATTCGATTTGTTTTAAACGGATTAATACTCAAGATACTCATATGTATTAAGTAAAGGCTGCTATTTAACTGATCACCAGATTTAATAAAATTTAATACCAAAAAAATGTACTTTACCACCCTAAAATAATGAATGATCACCAAAATTATAACACCATTTTAATGTGAAATGATTACCAATTTTATTACATTTTACTATCCTATTAAAGGAAATGACACCAAACTAATCATTATTAACCCAAAAATTGTAAATGATTACCAAATTTCAAACCCCATTTTAATGTCAATTGATAACCAAATTTTCACATCGTGATATCCTATTAAATAAAATGACACCAAAATAATCATTGTAAACCCAAAAATAGTAAATGACCACCAAAATTAGAACTCCATTTTAATGTAAAATTATAACCAAATTTTTAAATCTTGCTATCCTATTAAAGCAAATGACTCCAAAATAATCATTGTAAACCCGAATATAGTAAATGACCACCAAAATTGTAACCACAATTGTTTCTGTATGGGTCACAGATCAAACCTAACCTGACCCACTTTTCTAGTAGAATTTCGTTTCTGTAAGGGTCGCAGTTCAAACCTAACCTAACCCACTTTTCTAGTAGCATTTCGTTTCTGTATGGGTCGCAGTTCAAACCTAACCTAACCCACTTTTCTAGTAGCATTTCGTTTCTGTAAGGGTCACAGTTCAAACCTAACCTAACCCACTTTTCTAGTAGCATTTCGTTTCTGTAAGGGTCGCAGTTCAAACCTAACCTAACCCACTTTTCTAGTAGCATTTCTTTTCTGTAAGGGTCGCAGTTTAAACCTAACCTAACCCACTTTTATAGTAGCAATTCATTTCTGTAAGGGTCGCAGTGCTAACCTAGCCCACTTAACTGATAGCAGTACAAACCTAACCTACTTTTCTAGTAGCATTTCAGTATGCTCCTAGAAAAGAAGGTTAGGTTAGATAGGTATATGGTGCGGGGTACGGGGGGGTTGAGCGGGAGGGGCTAATAATTTTGGCAGCATTTTACTTTATTTGGTAATATGTATACATTTTTTGGTAATCATAGTGTTTATTTAGGTGAAAATATCGCATTAATTTGGTCTTCAAGATTTGGTGATCATTAATGATTTTTGGTAATCATTCAATATATTTGGTATTCGAATACAATTTGAAGTGCAGTCGTAATTAAAACGGTGGTACTTTTGTAATTTTAGGCCTTATTTTTTTGGTGTTCAGTAATTTTTTTTGGTAAGCATGATTTTTTTATTTAGGGTACCAAAGTATTTTTTGGTGGTCATTATATTTGTAGCCTTAAGTAAATCGAATAAACGCTTGACATATTTCCATCCTTGACATATGACATCCATTTCTGAGAATCTTTGACTGTAGATCTATAATATCTTGCAAATATTTAATCCTACTTTTCTATATGATTTGATTTTCAGACTACATTTAAATAAATTCGAATTAGGCTAGTGCCTCTCGAATCACATCGCAAAATAGTTTCTTGGTTATCATGTTCCTTTGTAGTTTAATGTCAGTCAGCCCAGCATTCCCTGGCTCATCGGTAATCCTATAAAATTCCGAGTCAGTATAATTCGTTCTTCATTTCAGAGGAAGACTCAGATTAATTAAGCTAACGATGTGATACAATTAGCCTTTACATAAAATCGCTTCTGTGTAATATTTATGAGTTTTGGAATGAAGTCTTGAACTGAACATTAGGGGAGGTTTGATAGTTCGGGAAACAACATACCTAGTTCTAAACTTTTATTTTTGAAGTGAAAACTTCTTTAGCGGCGCTGAGCACTTGAGGTGATTTGAGGTGGGGAAAAAATGATAAACTCGAGACAGCGTAACGCGTAGCCCTCGACGCCGAAGCCAGTAGTCTGGCCCGTCCGCGGCCTGTAAGTACTACAGCTTAGGAGGGAATTCACTGAAATTTGGCACCTGATGTCATCCCAGCTCCTTTGACAATTTGGCAGAGTTGGGAAATCCTTGTTCGGGCAAGCACTTGCGTATTAAATTAATTACATTTTTATGAGATTCAAATGTACTGTTAATTGCAAAACGAACTAAAATTTAAAGTACCTATAAAAAAGAAAATGTTAAACTTTTTCTACCTATAGAAATAAAAAAAACACTGTTGAATAAACTTCCTCATAGCAGTCACATATTAAAGGGGAAGCCTTAGATCCCCATAAAATTCTCATGCATTTCATATTCATATTCATATCTCTTTATTGCTATCATGTTCATCAGAATACAGGTGTTACAATAAATACATTTGTAGGTACATGACACCCTGTTAGGGCACTGCAACTGCAACATTCTTAAGTCTAAAGTTTTACATTTCTAGTACTAATCATAACACAAAATTAAAATTAATATCATTAATCACATAAATTGAATCGAGAGTAATATAACATTTATAAGTTCCACGTTTCGTAAGCCACATTCGGAAATATAAAATGTGATAGTTACTATTACATATTTTGATATCAATATATTCAGACGAAGTTACGTCGGCGACGGTATGACGAAATGATCTTACCGTAAAAATATTCTGCCGTATTCGAACTTCAAGATATTCACAAGAGACGACACGTACTAGATCCATTCTAGGTACGTTATAGTTTAGATATCAACTAGTTCTCTTTTGCAGCGCAATTCGGGCTACCAATGTCACTTTTACGTTAGATAGAGTAAGATATCTATTAGATGTGAATTGGATCTCTAAGTCATATCCTGTGAAAATCGTTCAAGAGTATCTCCAGAATCGTGCAAATGTCAAATTTGACAGGTTAGATCTTACACATATCGTTATCGTATCTTGGTGATGTCTAGAGTCTGTGCGGAAAGAGAAGAGTCGTGGGATTTGAGGGCGCGCCAGTGCTATTTTATGGCTTTTGCTATGCTGACAACACTGGTCACGTGATTATAGTACGACACTAAAGGTCATGATACTTATTCCGGTTCCGGTTTTTTACCACGGCTTACTAGACGGAGCCTGGTGGTGGTGTCGGCTCGTCAAATCAATCCTCTGATTTAGCGCAGGCACTAGTTTTCTTTTTAAAACACACTCTTGTTTTTATGTCTCAGATACTAAAAAGTGACAGTGCGATTGACAAAACTGCTAAAACTAGTTAAGAATCTGCCCAATAAAACTGTAATTTTAGTACCAAACAAGATAGAGTCTCATTTATGTACTACCTAATCTGTGCAGTCCAACAGTTATTTTAATACAAAACCGGGTAGATCGGGTAGAAATTGGGCATTAGAACTGTAATTTTACTATCGGGGATATATTTCACCCATTGTAAACTTGACTTGTAATGTATGTGTACATTATTAATAATAAATATGAATATGAATAAAAATAGTGCATAAGTACGTAGGCCTTATTGGGATATGTCCGGTTCTCTCATCTCACGATATTTTACTTCGCCGAAAAGTCTGCTAAATATGAAATACATATAATTTCGTAACTAACAGAACCTAGTAAACGAACTTACAAATAAAGAAATATTTTTATGAAAAAGTTTTATTCTTTGTAATCGAAGTCTGAATTAAAATATTCAATGTCACTTATGTTTGAGCTAGCTTCAGAACAACCAGGGACTGATGTGAGGAACTGGATGTGCTTGAATCCGGCACGTAGATTACGAATTCTTGCATATCACCTACTTAGCGGTCTTATATTCGAGATACCGTAGGTACTTTTACACAATCCTGAAAAAAAAAAATACATATAAATATGCATAAAATGGCAAGTATCAAGACTATTTGTCAGTTATTTTAAAGATCATGAATGACCTGCATATTTATGAAAATTCATATACATATTTTGAATGAATATACTTACCGATTATGTACCGGAGACAAGTTACTTAGGGGGGCTTATTAAATAGGTAATTATTTAATATTAAATACAACATCAATACCCGTGAATAGCGGAAACACGTTCCGCGACTTTTTGTAAGTCGATAGTCGGCTTTTAGCCGTTTTCTTCCCGCTGACAAAACCGAACAATGTTAAATATATTTTTTCTTGTGGTTTTATGTACGGTTTCATCGTGTTTTGAAAATATTTCATACATAAAACTTGCGGTTTTTGTTAATAAAAATATACAATGACAGAAGTTTGTTTACTTTTTACAAGACAGGTGTCAAAGGTTTGATTGCCATATAAAATTTAAAATGTTAGTTCCCGTTTCTGTCACGACTCTTCTCTTTCCGCACAGACTCTAAAAGATATCTAATAGATGTCTATTTCAAAATTCGAATCGGGCCCATTATCATATCTTACGTTTGTGAATACGCTCCGGGTAATATAATTTTATGGTTTAAAGTACTTTAAAGTCTGTCAAACTGCCAGTCAAATTGAAGGGGTAGGTAAATTGCAATGAACCAACGCGCATCGTTAAGTCTCATGGTTTTGAATTTATATATGGCACTCAGCTTTGATTGAGAAATTAAATTAGAATGCTCTCTGTATTTGTGCGAAGCGCTGGTGGCCTAGCGGTAAGAGCGTGTGACTTGCAATCTGGAGGTCGCGGGTTCAAACCCCAGCTCGTACCAATGAGTTTTTCGAAACTTATGTACGAAATATCATTTGATATTTGCCAGTCGCTTTTCGGTGAAGGAAAACATCGTGAGGAAACCGGACTAATCCCAGTAAGGCCTAGTTTCCCCTCTGGGTTGGAAGGTCAGATGGCAGTCGCTTTCGTAAAAACTAGTGTCTACGTCAAATCATAGTTTAGTTGTCAAGCGGACCCCAGGCTCCCATGAGGAGGAAGCGCGAGGAAGAAGAAAAGCTCTCTATATTTGTGAATAGGATATGTTATTAAGGGAGTTCTTTGAGTATCTTAGTTTATGCTGGAATAATTAAGTTTCTAATTTAACTATGCACCTTAGGAATGACACACACAGTATGGGCTTAGTAACGGAGTATAGACAATATAGTTATAAGTTATCATTTCATTATATTAACCTAAAAAGAATCCCCTAAACTAGCGTGTGAAAATTAATAGTGAAGAGGGCAGGATTACTTTCATTAGGTAACTACTTTTGACATATAAGTACCTACATTTTAAATAAAACAATGTCTGCCTATCAATCACAGTAATCACTGTAAATCTACTTATACCTCATTTTTTCTAGCATTGGAAAAAAGGTATACAATCTCGACGTGACTTTTTTATTGAAAAACATGAAAACAAAGGCACAGTAAATATTTATTATGTAACTATTACGTATATAGCAAGAACATATATTTATATTTTTTTGGTTTCATTAAGCAATGGTCACCATTTTTGAAAGCGTTTTTCAATAAAAAGATACGTCAAGATTGTTTAAACTTTTTCTATTGCTAAAAAAACTAGGTACGAATATAGTTAATGTGAAAATAGCTTCTTAAACAGTCAGTACTATAACCAGGCGTAGCTCACTCCGCGATTTCGTCGCTTTGTTACAGGTAGCTAAAAGTACATCCGTTCGACCCCAATTTTGGGGTTTACCATAAGCCACGCGTGGCGCTGTCGCCACCTAGCGGTCATATCTGTGCTGATCGTGACAGACGCGTTTTGTTAGAGAGTGAGTCTTCTGTACCTAGTACTATTATTTATTCTGTGCTATAACTGAACTTCTTGTATTTTCTTTGTCTAAAATCCTAAAAGTAGGTATCATATTATTCAACTTAAAATATATTATAACAATATTCAACTTTGCTAACTCTCAAAGAAACCTCTAAACATGATAGCCAGTGTTTGCCTTTGTTTGGAGTTTGGAATATTAATCAAACTTTTTGAGCCCAGCAATATTCCGTTGTAGTTTTCACATGTTTTGACGGGCGATTAGTTATCCCCAGAGTTTTGTGTTAATACCTACATTATTTCTTTAATAAAATGTTTTTGATTAGGGTCGATATTTACCATTATTTATTATAAGAAAACACACACACACACACACGGCCTTGTTAAGGCCGCCGGAAGTAGCTGGATGCGCGTCGCTTCCAACCGGTACGAATGGAGGTCCAAGGGGGAGGCCTATGTTCAGCAGTGGACGTCTTATGGCTGAGATGATGATGATTATAAGAAATCTGTAACTAAGTAATTGATATCGGTGTAATCATTAACTAAATATTCCGCACATACTTAAGGTAAACGCGTACTAGTGCTCGACATGCTAATGCCCAACCTCTATTGACAATGACTTAAGTTTCAAGATGACATGTACTGGGACCGCGTCGAGCACCAGTACGTTTACCTTAGTTATGTAGCGTTAGCATAAAAGCAAGCACTTCATCTGCCCTCAAATAATGAGAGGTAAAATACAGTCAACAAAAACCCTTCCAACCCTAACATAGGCTACACTCTAACAAGAGTTAGGCTTTAGCAGAGCTCGCATACATTTAAAAGTCAAAGTAAGTGGCCGCTCATAAAGGGCTGAGCCACAGATCACTCACCTTAGACGGGGCATGACGACTCACTGTTAGAGATGATGTGCATGTTGCGAAAAGTTCCAAAAAGTTAGAAAAGTTCTCGGAAACTCCAGGAAACTCTCATTTTGGAAATGGAAATTTCGATTTCCATACATAATTTTGAGAAAGCTCACAGCTACCAAGGAAAGTAACAATTTTATTAAGACGGTTCTTGAAGTAATTTATGAGGCCTGTGTCTTGCAAACTCCTAAGTAGATGTGTTACTTTAATTTAAGTCTAGCTTAAATGGGCATTAAATTTATAGTAATTGATTACTATCTTCTGTCACCGAATTTATCTGGATTCGGACTAATGTAGGACTTTGGGTGGTTTAAGGTATGTTTCCTATCATAAAAAACTGTCCCTGGACTCAAAATACCTCCAAACCCAACAGACAAAGTTTATTTCGAGGTTATGATATTAGTGGATATTAATAGGTATTAGTAATACGGCCAAACATATAAACCTTTTAACCACGACATAGTTCCAAGACAGAGCGCTGGTGGCCTAGCGGTAAGAGCGTGCGGCTTGCAATCCGGAGGTCGCGGGTTCAAATCCCGGCTCGTACCAATAAGTTTTTCGGAACTTATGTATGAAATATCATTTGATATTCGCTTTTCGGTGAAGGAAAACATCGTGAGGAAACCTGCATACATCTGCGAAGAAATTCAAAAGGTGTATGTGAAGTCCCCAATCCGCATTGGGCTAGCGTGGGGACTATAGCCCAAGCCCTCTCGCGCTCGAGAGGAGGCCTGTGCCCAGCAGTGGGACGTATATAGGCTGAGATGACGATGATGATGATGATGATAGTTCCAATTAACCGCCTGAGTTTAGTAGTAGACCTGTAATCACTACAATATTTCGTTTCAGTTGTATCTACTCTTACAACCAGGGCCGTCTTAAACTCTGCTGGAGCCCTTAGGCACATAAGAATTTGGGACCCTTTTGGAAAATAAAGAAAGCGAGTTAAACTAACATTTTTCTACTATGATGATTTATTATGGGTAATCAAATATACTAGAACTGTCTGTCCTTCGGGGCCTCCTGAGGATGGGGGCCTGGGCACAGGCCCCGTGTGCCCTTATGGTAAAGACGGTACTGCTGCATAACCTGTATATATACAATCTATACCAAATCTAGCAAATGTAAACGTGAGCTTCAAATGATTAGGTAGCAAGCCTCCTTAGTATTATTAATTTATCAGGCGTGGCTCACTCCGCGATTTCGTCGCTTTGCTACAGGTAGCTAAAAGTACATCCGTTCCACCCCAATTTTGGGGAAAGCCATAAGCCGCGCGTGGCGCTGTCGCCACCTAGTGGCCATATCTGTGCTGATCGTAACAGACGCGTTTTGTTAGAGAGTGAGTCTTCTGTACCTAGTACAATTATTTATTCTGTGGTATTATGGCGTCTATGGGAGGTAGTCTAAAGCCCCTTGCACACCGGTGTAGTGCGTGCTCAAAGTCACTGAACTTTGCGTGCGGCAGTGACTTGACCCACATAGCGTAGCTATAGCTGAAACCTCCTTTAGCTTAAACACTGGCATTTAGTGTATTAATGACCGAGGGGGTTCTCTCATTAGAGTTAAAATATCTTCCGTCTTCCTTTAAAAGTCCCGTGTTGACAGGAATAACAGATCTTTAAGACGTGGTTGCGAATGCATTTTGTTTTCATCTACCCTCAAATGGCTCGTTAAGCCAGTTGAGGGTAGATGAAAATATAACACGATCAAATAATGTAGGTTAAAGTCAGGTCGTTCAGTGACAGATCCAGGTGGTTAACCTATAAATGTTATGACTACCGAGAAATGTACAAATTATTTGTTTACTTTTATTTATATCAAAACCTGAAGATACAGAGATTTGTCTAAAAAAATAAGTAACTTTTGTGGGGACTCGAGTCTGTAGTAAAACTAGTTACCGCGTACTAAGCAGTCCAGACTGCCCAGAGCTAGATTATAATGGATGAGCGAGCATGGAGTGAGCAATATGATCTGATATAATCAGAAAAAATTATGAACAATAATTAAGTGAGCAGTCTGTTTAATTAAAAGCAGACTAAATAATATATTTGATTCAATATTTTGATTTGTGTTGGTTATCGTTCAAACATTACCTAAATCGCGGAATCACGTAGTAATTACTAAAATAAAATAATTCAAACAATAATTAGACGCCATTGTGCATTATTTTGTGGTAATGTTTGTTTAGTTCGTAATATTTACCACCAATGGTTAACTGGTAGAGAATGCCTTTTGGCGTTAAGTTCGCCATTTTTACATTTTTCCTTGTTGTGCAATAAAGTTTAAATAAATGTTAAGACAAGAAGGTTGAACGCAATGTTTAAAATGCCAGACAGAGCTACTGGTCCATGAAGGAGCTAATGAAGGGGACCTTCCTATGTCACTGAAGCGTAAACTCGTTGACATGTGTTATTATGCCTGTTCTAATCTACAGTGTCCAAACATGATCGCTCTTCGAGAGTCAGAAATCCTAATTGAAGGTTTGCCAGCGAGCAATAGAGCGCAACATTCTAGGTGTCACAAGGACGGATCGCACCCGAACCACTAAACTGCGCTCCAGAACACGCATAGCTGACGAAGGGGAGAAGACCGCCAGGCTGAAGTGGGACTGGACAGGTCACGTCTGCTGCATGCATCCGGATAGGTGGGGTAATATAGCCACCAATTGGATGCCGTAAATAAAGCGCGGACGTGTCAGGCCCGGATGGAGATGGCGGGACGACTTAGACACCTTCATTAATAATTCGTTGGAAAAAGCTCAACAACGGGAGTCTTGGAAATCAAGGGGAGAGGCCTTTGCCCAGTACCTAGTGGGACACCACAGTTAGGTTGGTGCGAAAAAACATTTCAAGACATCATAACAAAGATACGTTTAGAGGTTTTCATGCGAAATTTCAATATTCTACATAATTTTCAGGTGGTACATTGAGTTTCAAATTGTCCTCTAGTAGCCCACAAATCAAATTGTGATATATTTATTTGTATTATTATTGTTTGTCGTTTGACATATTCAAGTAAAATGACATGAAAAGCAACGATATATTTCCGGCAACCATGCAGGAAATCTCAAAGATTTATCCCAAAAAACAAGCCATGAATTCTAATTCGCTGCCATTTTGGCGCCCTGTTTAACTTATCTGTTTACTGAGGGCCTATACCGCGGACCAAGTTCGACGTGTTGCCTCTCAGTCGCACTTGTAAATTTGTACGTAAGTGTGACAGGTAGGACACTTCGAACGTGATACGCGGTAGGCCCTCTGAAAACACGGCGCGTTTTACGTCCATGTTTGGAACAGGGAAAAATTGCATTGCCCTAGAAATGAGATAATTAAGATATGTACTTACACGATAAGGCTTTTATGAAGAGAACTTTGAGTGTAAATAAGTACCTATTAAATTAAATTAAATAATCATTTATTTCAGATCACAATACTCCATAGATTTTGTTAGTTTATCTTAAGCTAAGACCTACGTATAAGTACCTAATAACTAATTCTAGTGTTAAGTAGTATTTACTTATTTACTAATTATTCTACAATTAAAAATATAGCAATTGGACATATCTACATATGATATAATCGCAAGTTAAAAATAAAATAGGTAAAAAATAGTTTGGATATTTAAAATTGTAAATGTGGTATTGGCTATGTAAGCTTGCGAACCTGAACTTTCCAGACATCTATTCTTCACGACTAGAAACCAAAACCATGAAAATTGACACTCCACCCTCAAAAAATGTAATAAGTATCGTATAGTTTTATACAATAAAATATTATTAAGACTTACTGGAAGTTATTAAGTTATTCGAATCTTCACATATTGAGCGTTATCTATGAAAACGGACCTTATTGTCGATGGCGCTTACGCCGCACAGCGTCGCGCGGCATTGTATTTATATCGGAGCATCATTAATAATAGCGTAAGCGCCATCGACAACAAGGTCTCTTTTCATAGATTACGTCACATATAAATTATTTTTCTTTTCTTAAAGTGCTCAAAGAAGTTAAATGAAAATAAGAATATGTAAATATCGATATGTCACTCCATTTCGCGGTTCAGTAAATGGAGAGCTACACGTCTACACGAGGCATTAGCGTTTCCCGTAAATAATAAATAATATTAATCAGAATCGTAAAAGGAAAACGTTACTTACGCGTGAAAGGAAAATTACTTATTGTTGGAAATAAAATATAATTTTTTTGCGTTATTGGTAACTTGATAAGTTAAGGGTTCCTTAAGAATTTACGGTTTCGTTCCAATGTAACACTTTTCATTATTCTAATTTGATAACTTTTTTGCGGGCCAAACTTTAACACTAATTGTAAGAATGACACGAATGACATTGTTGTAGGGCTACTTGCACCATCCCATTAGCCCGGGGTTAAGCGGTTAAACCGTTAACCCAGTGTCAAATTGTACTGGCTATTGGTGGTAGCTCCAGGTTTAATCGGTTAACCTGGGTTAGTGGAATGGTGCAAGGTGCGCTAAGAGTAACACGCTAACATCAATTTTAATATGGACATTTAAGTCTACATATCTATGATTAGTGATAATTATATTAGAAATTTGAATACAAAGATATAAGAGTGAGTAGAGCGAGCATGTGGACTATTGCCGAAGCCCTGTCGCGCGTGGGAGGAGGCTTGTGCCCAGCAGTGGGACGTATATAAGCTGAATTATTAATATTAGAAGTCTTACATACGAAATTTTGTCTCGTTTTTTAGTGGCGGGTTTGTGTGATTCTTAATTTTATGTCATAGTTAATTGTCATTATTAATAGTAGCGTTTTATTACAACATACAGTCAGCATCAGTACTTGCTAAGCGGGCCAGCTGTTTAAAATGATCTTGACGCTACTTTATTGTTAAGAGAATTAGAGCGTGTCTAGGTAATTTTTAACACCTCGCCCGCTTAGCAACTTCTGCTGCTAACTGTATATAAGCAAACTGCGGTAGTCATTACAAATTTACATTTAACACAAGCTGACATGCGAGGTAAGTGCACTTCAAAGTCTAGGTATAGTTAAGCGGCATTTAATAATGGCTAAATACTGGGACCGTTACCGGTATATTATTTAACTAAAAATCAAAATATAGGTACTTATTTTAGTCTAATAAAACATGGTCTTCTCTTCCCAGAGTGACACAAGCCTACGTCACACTAACATGGCCGCTATATATAGCGCTATCGCATATTATCATATAGCGCCTGTCGCATGATGACGTAGGCTTGTGTCAGTCAGGTGACCTGGAAAAGACGGGAAGAGAGTACCAGGCGGAGTATATTATTATACCATGGAATTCTGAATATTTCTTTTAAATTCTAGAATTATATTTAGGTAAGGACAAAGAGTTAGTTAAATACCTATCAGATTAGGTAATTGAAATGCAAAAATATACATAAACAACCGATATACCCTGTCCATAAAAAAACGCAAGGCTGGCGGCGATTACTCCACCGACAAGAGCATAGCTCTTAAATATGATGATGATGATGAACCTATATTCCAAAATGAAATTCCGGATAATTTTTCATACAAATTAACCGGTACCTATTCGGTCCCTGGCTAAATTTAGCTACAAGAGACTTACATGCGAACTGCTATAACACATGCCTGACTTGCAAATGTATTAGTAAAAGCAGTTCGGTAACTGTTTCATGCAGATGTTTCTAAAGGTCGCTTTGAATCCCTGAATGTACGGTAGCGCCAAAGCTAGGAAGATAAATCTTCATTAAGTCGAGGCCTTATAATTACTCCCAGCGATATCAAGACGTTGATGACTCTCTTAATCATTGCGGATGATCTTTTCGAATACTGTTAATAAATGTTAGAACTCGTTAAGAATGACAATTGTACAATAAAAACGGCCAAGTGCGAGTCGGACTCGCGCACGAAAAGTTCCTTACCATTACGCAAAAAATGGCAAAAAAACCACGTTTCTAGTAAATAGTTAGGTATTTTATTTTGTTTTTAGTATTTGTTGGTATAGCGGTAACAGAAATACATCATCCGTGAAAATTTCAACTGTAGCTATCACAGTTCATGAGATACAGCCAGGTGACAGACAGACGGACGGACAGACGGACCCGTTTACCCTGTCGGTACGGAACCTTAAACCAGATAGCGTGAGGTGATTTTGCTAGGATTTTACTTTGTTAGGCAGAGTTAGCTCCAACTTTACCTATAATTATTTGTAATTATACCGAAGATACCTACGGCTTTGGACAGAGTAGCATGGCGGTCTTTGGTGTCAGAGGCCAAGATCCACTTCGTGTCGGTGCGCCACGCCACAGCAGTAAGTAAGTAGGACAGACAAAACATCCTCCAGACTGAGCATAGTCGCGCTACCCCCTCTGCCACGCATATGGTAGTTTTACTCCATGTTCGAGTCGAAAGTGTCTTTGTCAGACGTCCGTGTCTTTGAATGGACCAATCACGGCACGGGACTTCGCTCACCTCGTCCCGCGCACCCCCGCATTTTTGGCATCATCGGGTGCATTAAATAATTGCTCTAAACTCGTAAGTAATTATAGTGGTTGTTGATGTGTCTTGTATACCGACGACACAAAATTAACTACACAAGTACACAAGTACAACCCAGTTCTAGAGTTTACCGCGAATTTAACGAGAGTTAGCGATGTACCTTGATTCTCATGAATGTCCATTAGAGCCAACAGGCCGGTTCGCCACGAGGCATGTTGGCTTCATATTAACACAGTACTGGGAACTATAACAGTAATTTATCTGCAAAGATTTAGGAATTCACGTTCGAATCTCGAACGCAATGGTGAACTGTTAAGGGCCCCTTAACAGTTCACCACTGATTAACAGTCCGCCGGACGGTATCGGCCTGTCAGTTAGAACAAAATTTTGACAGCTCCGAACAACTGACAGACCGATACCGTCCGGCGGACTGTTAATCAGTGGGCCCCTTTAGTCCAAATCAAGACTCGGAACCGGTTTTTTGAAAACGCCCATATAAGCCAGTATTTTTAATTATTTTATACGCTTTAACGTAGGACTGAATCATGTATTTAGGTAACAACTTAATATTATTATATTGTCCCATTAAAAATATAATAAGTAATAAACCAAAAAACGAAAGGGAATGAAATAATACCGGTATATTGTGCATGAAGAAAAAACCGGTTCCGAGTCTTGATCCAAATTCATCTAAGTTAAACCAGGCTAGGCTGTGGTTCTTGTCATGTGTATGGTTACTTGTTTTTTGCGAGTAATCTCGCATGTACATTTCGGAGATGATTTACTTTGAATAAATCTACTTCGGTATTAACCGGCCAAGCTCGAAGCTCGAGTGTTACTTGACCGACGTTAACCACATACATCTATCTAAATATTCGAATCGATAGTGTATTCCACAATTTCCAACGGAGTATCTGCGGTTAATATCGATATCGATAGGTTCGACTCTCATGTAGTCGTTAATGTAATTTGTTGCAGTATTACTACTTCATAATTTGACTCAAATAGGTACAGCAAGTATCATGTACGGCTACCACCAGCTTTCATCATCATCATCATCATCTCAGCCATAAGACGTCCACTGCTGAACATAGGCCTCCCCCTTGGACCTCCATTCGTACCGGTTGGAAACGACCCGCATCCAGCGTCTTCCGGCGGCCTTAACAAGGTCGTCCGTCCATCTTGTGGGTGGACGTCCTACGCTGGGCTTGCTAGTCCGTGGTCTCCACTCCACCAGTTTTGACATTGACATATTATTTAGCTCACGTCTACGTAAATTACTTTCTATACATTTTGCTTGCACTTATATGCGAGTACGAGCGAGATGCAAACAAAGTAAGTTTTTTTTGACGTGAGTGAATAATGTGGATTATGTCAATGTCAAAACTGGTGGTAGTGGTACTGGGGGCGATGCCCTAGACTACTGTATGTTTTTAATGTTTGCTTATAAATTTACTTGAATACTTTTTAAATTTAATAAATAACAAAAGAAATATTTGAAACTCTGTCCATGGGGTCCCAGCGCGCATAAGTTGTTCGCAGAAATCGCGAAGCGTCTGGTTGACGTAACTGGTGACCGAAGAGCTGGCGGCTACCTCGCACAACGTATCAGTATTGCGATACAGCGGGGAAATGCCGCCAGCATCCTTGGTACAATGCCTCAGGGGCCTATTTTAGATTTAAGCTAGTTATTAATTTCGTTTAGTTGTACCACTGTATATATATTGTATGTATGTAAATAAATGATATTATTTTGTTTAAAGAAATACTAATATAGCTAAGTATAATTTAAGATTAAATATGCTCTTATACGTTATCAGAGTACTCGCTATTCTCGCTAATCCATTATCATCTATTGTTCTATGAGCATTGTCCCATTTGCTAGGGGTCAATCTTTCTAGGACATTTTTCTAGAGCGCTTGGGTTGTAGACATTTTTACGCCTGGCGTCTTACATAAGTCTTTCTTTCAATATTTTTACTTCCATCAAATAAGTGGTTTCATCCTAGTTTTTGTGTAGGTGAATTCCTCTCTCTAAAGTATCGCCTTTTCACCTAAAATTGCATTAAACGACTCTGTTTAATACAGAATAATTTTAAAAATACAATTTAAAGTGTTCACATACCTACTAAAAAGTAGATTTAAAATATTAGAAAGTGCAATTTTTTGTATACATATAATTAATTATTTTGTGTTGGATTAGTCCAAAATTTACTTTTAACTTTTATAAACAAAACATGATCCAAAATTCAAAACCAAAACAAAAGTTTCTGGATTTCAGGAGGCTATTGCACGATATCCTAAATCTTTTTCCAGAGGGCCTACCGCGAACCCTACCCTAACGTTCGATGTGTTGCTCCCCTGTCACACTTACGTACGAATTTAAAAGTGCGACAGAGAGGCAACACATCGAACGTGGTTCGCGGTTGGTCCTCTGATCCACTTAATTATAGGTAGTTTCACGAAAGCTGGCGCAGATTTTCTATGAAAATGTTGACAGTTCTGTACAAATCTTGCGTCAGCTCTTATGAATTTGCCTATAGGTATACCCAGACATTTCAAATTACTGAGATTGATTAATCCAACCTACCATTAGGCATATTTTATATCTATCTTGATACAGTCGCCATCAGATATATCGGAGCGGCCGAGGTGCACAAAAGTATCTGAACACGCACTCTAGCGCCTTGATAATAGAGGCGTGTTCAGATGTTTGTGAGCACGTCGGCAGCTCCGATATATCTGATGGCGACTGTACAAAAGTAGTTTTAATTTGGGTTTATATATTTTTTTGAGATTATATTTAATATGCACATAATGTTTGAGTAGTCACTATCAAAAACATCTGTACATTAACAGGTGTCAATAACTGTATGCTCTCTTAAGCACACAATTGTGATCGGTTTCCCCAAGTTTCCTGAGCAAAGTACTATGTTTGCCTACGCTTTATACAATACCGACATCTCTCTTTCTTATAGTGAATAGGTATTGATACTTACTTGTAATATGAACCCCTACGAAAAGTGTTCGGATCGATGGACTTGGACGGGCTCCAGAATACTAACTATTAACCGAAACAGTAATAAAATCATCAGTAAGCTAGCAATAAAATATGCTTTCTGAAACATGGCTTGTACATTATTTATTAGGCTCGGTCAGGCGTGGCTCACTCCGCGATTTCGTCGCTTTGCTACAGGTAGCTAAAACTACGTCCGTTCGACCTCAATTTTGGGGTTTGCCATAAGCCGCGCGTGGCGCTGTCGCCACCTAGCGGCCATATCTGTGCTGATCGTAACAGACGCGTTTTGTTAGAGAGTGAGTCTTCTGTATCTAGTACTATTATTTATTCTGTGGCTTGGTTGAGTTCTAGGCCCTAGGTGATTTATATGGTCCTTGCTAAATTGTTTGCGGTTTTGCCTCAATTGTCTGACATGTTGATAAAGGTACAACTGATTAAATTAAGGGTCGAATTTAGGTACCTAGACTTAATTAATGTGAATAATTTAATTAATCATTTGGTCCTGTGTACCGCGCGTGAATTTTTGATCGATTTCCTGTACCATTTATTAAAATGATCAACAATATGTACAATAAAACATCTTTACCAACGCATTTTTAGGCCGCTCTATAATATTAAGTGAGTGGACTACAAGCAGCAAATTGATAAGACAAGCCAAATGTCGCGGATTAATATAAGTTGATTGATCGCACCATCTATCAAGCTTCGACCACAAGAGCTTGCCATTTCACTAGCTCATTATGTTAAAGGACAACCAATATAACATGAGAGGAAATTATGTAACTAATTACTTAGGTTGTCGGTGTTTGAAATACTTAATAAATTAAAAATTATTAAAAAATCTAAGCCTGGATATGTGAGTGCACACACACACACACAAAACCAAATATCCCACATCGTTCACTTTACCCAAATACCCATATACTTATATGTACATGTATATACATGTAAATACAGAGGAAATATAGTAAGTTACGAACAGGTATACATAAATGATGTCCTCATCGGGACACAAAGCCAGGACCACCGGCGATGTAGGTAAAATTACGCCGTACGAATTTATAAGCAGTAATGTCATTAAATATTTCTAATTCACATACAAGCGATATGATCACTAAGCCAACCAACCAACCAAGTGACAATCTTTTATACCGGGTGTGGCCTGTAACACGAGCAAATAATTAAAACATAGATTGTACTCCTCAAACGGTGACACTTTTGTTCAACAACATTTAAAAATTATGAAGTATTTAGACTCCCCACTTTTCATACAAAATAAATATTATCTTCAATGGACGTCATCGCCACGCCATATCATTGTGATTGACGTCGCTTGTCACGCCTTAAACATAACAAAATTTGCAATACATTGCGTCTTAGAAAAAACTTTAAAGTGTATTAAAAATCAAATCACAAGTTATTTTTAAAAGTCGCTGAACAAATGTTGGTCAGTATGAGGAGTACAGCCTATAGTTTAATTTTTTGCTCATATTACAGGCCACACCCGTTATAAATGCTATAGAATTAGAAAATGCCTATCGAAATTTAAATAATGTATGAAAACGATCACGCTACTTTTCATTCCGATAAATTCATAGATATTCGATTGGCGTTTGTTTGTCAATATATGACTGTCGATTTGGTCAGTGATTTCTGATTTAGTATTCTCAACTTCTTAAGTAACACAATTTATTAAAGTTTCTATAAATCTTGTAATAAAAAATATTCTTGGACTACACAAGATTAAGTATTTAAAAATAAAGGCTCCATAGCGACGGTTCTTGAGCTCCAATTTCCTCGCAATTAAAAAAAAAACTCGGCACTCACTAACGGGCCTTTGCTTTGCTAACGCAACTTGTAAATAATTTAATCATGAATTATATTCAACTAGCTTTTGCTTACAAGTTCATCCGCCAAATACAGGTTCATTTTAACTTCGGTGTTTCAATCTATATGAGACCCCTTAGCTTATAAACTCTGTGTGTTTGCTCATTGCGTGTAGATTATGAACGAAATTTCGCGTTTAAATAAATAACTTAAATATTGGTAACATTTGTGATGTCCCACGGGTAAAGGTACCTTATGGCGGTTGGCGCTTATGCTATTATTAACGTCGCTCCAATATTATTGCGGCGCTATGCGACGTAAGCGCCAGCCGCTAAGGTACCTTGCAAGTGCTATCTGATCTTTCAAGCCAAACTAGAAATAAGTTCTCATATTGATTAATCCCAATATGTCAGATGTATTCCTTCAAACCAGCGGTTTGATAGCAAGCCTTAAAGCGAGGCTACCCAGCGCTTCTAGATTGGAACATTAACTATCGATCATTATCAAAAAGTCATATTAAATACCCCCATATCAAACAATAAAAAATATATCCAGGTAATAATCATGAATACAAATAGACAATTTGCTAAACGTTTACACAATGGTGTTTGATGAAGAAATATCAATGGCTGTGTCGTCAAGAGAATAAATTAAATCAAAGTCCCATTGTCAAAGGTCGAAGCAATCAAGCAGGCGTAGCGTAATTATATCAAATTTACGGTCGTCCGATGGATGTGTCTCATAAAATTTAACGCGAGGCAGTTTTTTCGATTGGCAATCAACCACTAAATTGGCGCTTATATGTGATTCTGCTGGATTTTCCCTTTGTCCCCGACAGATTGGATTTCTGAAAATCCTCAGAACTCGTTAGCGCGGTGGTTTTCCTTTACACGTATGTACGGCTTCGTAAGGTCCCAGAGGATGTTGTAATCTAAGATAATAGAGCAGAATTTCTGTTCTTACGCACATATTTCTTCGTTTATTAACCTAATACGCTCACTACCTATCTATATTTTATAGAGCAGGGGTCGGAAACCGGTATTAGCTCCATACAAAAATACCGGTATTATTTCGTTCTTTTTCGTTCTTTGGTTTATTATTTCACTGTTAATGGGACAATCGGCCGACCGATTCGATCGATTTGACGACCGGTCTGGCCTAGTGGTTAGTGACCCTGCCTGCGAAGCCGATGGTCCTGGGTTCGAATCCTAGTAAGGGCATTTATTTGTATGATGATACAGATATTTGTTCCTGAGTCATGGGTGTTTTCTATGTATTTAAGTATTTGTATATTATATATATCGTTGTCTGAGTACCCACAACACAAGCCTTCTTGAGCTTACTGTGGGACTTAGTCAATCTGTGTAAGAATGTCCTATAATATTTATTTATTTATTTATTTTATTTTTTAATCTAATAATAAAAATTCGTTATCTAAATACTTGATTCAGTCCTACATAAAGAGCATAAACTAATTCAAAATATTGAGCTATTTCGGGGTTTTTAAAAAATACCGGTTCCGAGCCCTGTTATAGAGTCAAGTTTATGACTATTTGTTATAAGAATTCCTTAAATGTGACGCGAGTTATTTCAAAAGTCACATCGTACTTAAGGACAAAGTAGTCGTACCTTTCTTTCAGCTTCACAGCCTTGAGTCTTGTACAATATTTGGAATACAAAAACGCCTAAAACTCGATCCTAATCCGCTTTCCCCACACGCAATAGCGAGGGATGTAACAAAAATTCATTTAAATGTAAAACCTCGTTGAGTCCTAATTTCAAAATCATGTCGCCGACAGATTATCTTGGATTTTCCACATCTTTGGAACCGTCTGCGCTTCCGACCAGTTGTAAGAGGCTTATGATGGCTATCTGTTCGTGCCGCGTATATTTTGAAAAAAGAAATTATTAACGTTTAAAAGCTTGCGTCCATCAGTAATTGTTCCAGCCAGTTGTTTTGGCGTTCAGGGTTTAAAAAGTCTGGAATAAAGAATAAATCCCGCTGACGTTTCAATAAATGCGCCTTGTGGAACGAACCGAAAAAAAAGCGACGTGACAGCGCGAGAGTGCAACGGAATGGTATTTTCAAATGCAAACGTTCCATGGAATTACCCGCTCCTGTGTGTTCTAAGTTCAAACCGGACAGCCGGCCGAACGGGAAACTGGAATTATGTTGTTCCACATTCAAAGTTCAAATGGACAGAACGAACTCGTAGAAACCCGCTATTCCACATCTCGAATTGTATTCAGATACATGCGCTGCTTTTGTTAACTAGGAGGAACTATTGCCGAATTTACGGTCGTTGCATACAAGCACTGTAGTGTTTAAGCCATAATAAAACTTTGTTTGAATCCCAAAGGAAATCTACTTCCACTGTTTTCTGCGGGTAGTCATGTGACTACCCATGTAACTAGGTTTGTCACTCATGTGACTAGGTATGTACCTTCTATGATCACGTGGTTGTTTATCTATTTTCTCAAGTTAATAATAAGCTTTTTATTTGTCCATGCAAAATAAATTAATACATTATTACAATTATCATTACGTTGCATTCAATTTAACTTAATTTTAAATTTATAATTATTGAGTGTATACATTTAATAAGTAGTTAATTTGACATATTAATTGGAATGAATTAGATTACACGAAATAATTAGAATTAATTGGAATTTAAATTTGAATTTAGATTAAATTATGATTATTATATACAGGGCGTCCCACAGCTATGCCACATGGAGGGAAAGTACCCTGAATATTGTAGATGGAACATTTTACTGAAAGAAGACATTATTTTAATTTTAAAAACAATTTAAACTGCATTCATGATTTTTAAATAATTACATGGTTGAACCGGGAATCGAACCCGCTACACGAGAAAAAAAAAACACCCTGTAGCTTTTTCATCCCGATCGAAAGGCTTCATCATAAGGATTATTTTTTGCTAAATAACATAGTGTCAGAAACTAAAGGAAGACCATGAATTTTAACATTTGATGTGAAATTTAGCGAAATAATCAAAAGAGAGCGGCTTTGTATTCAACAGAATGACACTCATTTTGAGCATTTGATAAATTAAATTGGTTAATTTGAATTAAAAATGTTAAAATTCATGGGTTTCTTTTTATTACCGACACTATGTTATTTAGCAAAAAATAATCCTTATGATGAAGCCTTTCGATCGGTATGAAAAAGCTACAGGATGTTTTTTTTTCCGTGTAGCGGGTTCGATTCCCGGTTCAACCATGTAATTATTTAAAAATCTATGAATGCAGTTTAAATTGTTTTTTAAATTAAAATAATGTCTTCTTTCAGCAAAATGTTCTATCTACAATATTCAGGGTACTTACCCTCCATGTGGCATAGCTATGGGACGCCCTGTATATATTTTACATTATTCTTGAATGGACCCCCTTCGGGTAAAAGCCTCTCAAGTTAAAGAGCCTGGTAATCTTAAACTTTATTTGGGGCAGTGGATTTATCAGTTAATAATTGGGCTAAGCTTTTATGTACCTACCTACTTAATAATTTTGAATTTAAATTAAATTTGAACTGCAATGTTTACCAGTCAGGGAAGTCTTTTAAGTTCCGGCACAATTTCGGCAGACTAGATTTTAAAAGTTAAAAAGTACAATAGTGCTATCCTCGCCCCTGTTCTGTTTATTTGTTTAGCAAGATTTGCTTCCCGTTCGTTACAGTAAGAAGTTCCAAACTTTAAGTTGTCTGTTGTTTGGATCTGAACTACTTCTTTCAGAACACGATTTCAAGTGGGTTTTAAAATGGTATTTGTTTTCCACAGGTCTTTATTATTCTTGCTTGATACCTATTTTAACAATATCAGTTCATTATTTTTAATAATAGTATCTTCCATTATTTATTGCAAACTTTTGTTTTATTTACCTAATTTCAAATATATAATCTAACATTTTTATATTTTAAAATAGGTACTATTTGACTTCTATACATATTATATTCCATAGGTACCATAATGATTAAGTTGGTGTCAGCTGATACTCGAATTCTAGCATCACCTCATGTTCTTAGACATGACAAATGATGAATGGTTCCTATGTGCTTCTGCTGATTTTCACTGTCTAGACAGCATATGTGAGAGACAGTGCGTCTCGTATAGGCTTAACTTAAAACGATTATATATGCAAGGATTATCAAATAACTACATTAATATTAAATATTGCCCCTTATGCATCCGCTGTTTTCTGTAATACACTTTACAATAACTGAAGAAACAAAATCCAACAATTAGGAAATGAGAACAATAATTTTGTTTCGAATTACACCAAAAATATTCTGTAATATGGGGAATATTACAGAATATTTTGGCTGCTTTTTTAAGCCGATTATTCAAATTGTTACTTATTTACTTACTTCTTGGAATTTTAATGTTACGGGCGAAAAATAAACAGTGAAATTATTTTTAGTAGCTTTAATTGAGATAAGACAGTTAGCGCAGTGGCACTAACCGAAAACTTTTGGCATTGACAGGATCTTAATTTTTTTTTGCAGTTATAGGTCTAGTATTACCCCCGAAGTTACACTTAGAACCTAGAGCTCCTAAGTGTAACTTATACTTATGTGTATATTAAGTTAGAACTTTATACACATTTATCGCCAGTGTCAAAATGGCAGCACAGCGTGACTCGCCAGCTAAACTTAAGTGTACCAACCACCAGACGAGCACGCTCTGCCAACAGCCGGCAGAGTTTCTACCGTCCGTCCTCTAGATTGTTTGACTTGAAAAGTTAGTGCCGTTGGCTAACATCAGTTATACTTTTCTGTCTGAAATCGCAGTTTAGAGAGTGCAATTCGCCAACTTCTCCAAAAGTAGGTTTTCAATTGTTTGTACATAACGTGGACCTGGATTACTCATAGATTGGGCCGTGTCCGGGCCGGAGGTTTCGGCGCACACCGTTTTCTGTGGAAAGCATCACTTGATCACCTGTCATGTCATAGAAAAGTAAGCGTCGGAAGCTCCGGCCCGGACACGGCTCGGTCTAACATGAGCTAAGAACGTGAGTCATCCTTAATACCAAAAAGTATTTTACCAGACAATTGTGCGGTTTAAAATTTATGAGCAAGTTTGTCAGTTGATATAACTTTTATATTAACCGTTAAGCTGCAGCAGTGTCATTCTGCTGTACTATTATATCGTTCGCATTTTGGAGCGGCTCGACTGGTGACATACTTTCATTAATAGAACATCTCAGTTATAAGTGGAATCCTTATGAATATTATAAAATTGTCAAACCTATTTTACCTGTTAATATAGGTATAATATATTGGTGTAGGTATCATCATGTTGTACATTTAATGTTAAGTAATCTTATTTTATCTTTTCAGGTACTAACATTGAATATCCAAGAAACATAATACACAAGTGAGGTAATTTTTGATTAAGGAAGCAAACGAAGGACGTGGAAGGAATATTCCTAAAAAATCTTTTTCAACGTTAGGTAGGTATTTTTTCGGTTACGGGTCAAAATAGAACTTGGCACAGCTGGTTTAAAATAGCATACTCTTTATACAAATATTTATTATCTACTAATACTTAAGTATTCTCATCGCGTATGTCGGCCTCTGGATGCATTCGTGCGATTCGTTTGTATCTGTACAAAAACCCACTGTGCACGTAGCTTTAGTCAAACAGCCGATGTACCGAGCTTGTTTTAACTTAGACGCCACAAACTAGCTTACAAGTGGACTACGTTTCTATGCAAATATTTGTTGGTTCGATCCGACAACGTGACCGGCATGTACTTAATTTGCTTCAGAGGGAATGTTAAATAAGTTTATGTAAAGAGTTTGCGATAATTATAAAAAGTACTGTAGAAAACACGTCAAAAGCGAGTCAAAAATTTATATTTTTGATACAAGTTTTTATTAGCAAACTTTTCTTTTTTTGTGGTGACATTACTCTTTAAAATTATTAAAAAAAAAACTAAAACTCGGAGTAGTTGCGTTTTTGATTTTAGTTCTATTTATTACTGCACCGGCTTCATGTTAGATTATTGCAATGTCACAAAAATCACAAAATTAAATGGTTTAATATCAAAAACTAAAACGAAGCAAATGAGTATAAACAAACAATTAAAATTTAATCATGTTTAATATTCACATCGGTAAACAATTTAATCGTTAGATAATCAGAGCGAAGATACGCAAAAGCAAAAACGAGTAAAAATAAATAAATATTTGAAGTGATTCTTGTTGTTTTTTTTTCCGTTTTATTTGTATTTCTTGTCGACTTTCGTTGCTTTTTGCGAATAGGCAGGTCGATATGGAGTGTAGGTAGCTAACAGAAAAAAAATCACTACTTTCAATACGTATAGGTAGCTAAATACAAACGATATACGATATATGACATACTATCTTGAGTCGTGACATAAGATTTTGATCTTTTTAGGGTTCCGTACCCAAAGGGTAAAACGGGACCCTATTACTAAGACTTCACTGTCCGTCCGTCCGTCCGTCCGTCCGTCCGTCTGTCACCAGGCTGTATCTCACGCACCGTGATAGCTTGACAGTTGAAATTTTCAAAGATGATGTATTTCTGTTGCCGCTATACCAACAAATACTAAAAACAGAATAAAATAAAGATTTAAATGGGGCTCCCATACAACAAACATGATTTTTGACCAAAGTTAAGCAACGTCGGGAGTGGTCAGTACTTGTATGGGTGACCGTTTTTTTTTTGCTTTCTTTTTGTTTTTTTTTGCATTGTGGTACGGAACCCTTCGTGCGCGAATCCGACTCGCACTTGACCGGTTTATACGCGGCATTACACAGCGATAAACAACAAAAATACCAGAATTGTTGTTGTTGCATGTATATAAGACGCATTTCTTTGTAATGTAGATATAACAGTAAAGCCAGCAAAGTACTATAAACTATTCAACCGTTCATAACTAAGAAAATTGAACAAGGAATAAACAAAGGCTAAAAGTACATAAATGTTAAGTTTCATAAATTAATTAACTGGTATAAAACTGAGTCTTGGAGGACTTTCAACAAAGTCTATAATGTCTATATTTTATTTACTTTAAGAATACTTAGTTTCACTCGAGTTCCTCGACGAGTGTTTTAAAGAATCTAATTAACCAAATTGCTAAGCGACCCGGTATCGTCTTTTTACTTAGGAGGTACCTAGGTACTCCCGAGTTTAAAATCAGTTCTTAAAATATATCTGATATCGTTTTAACATTGATTAAGAGGGAAATTTCATCATAATTATAAGGCCTCCGATGTAAATAACAATATTAATAACCAAACATTTATAAAGTTAATGAGTTGACAGAATATACGTGGGGGAAAAGCATAGATTGGTATTATTTTTCCTTAGTAAAACATAATTTTACGATATGGATGTGAAAAGATTTTATGTTTTTTATTAATAATAATTACTTAAATAAATATGTGAGTTTAAAAAACGTAAAAATACCGATTTAATAAGTTATAAAAATTATCTTTGGTAATAGAACCTATACAATCACAACTCTCGCAAATAATATTATCATTGTGATTTTTTTACATTTTGATATGCGGTTTCTTCTAATACCTGTTTATTTTGATATAAAATAAATATTATATAATAAAGGTAATCATTTCAGAAGGTACATTCTATAAATTCATGTAGACTATATCGTAACATATAAATTCACGTCTAATGTTATGTAATATTTATTAACCAATTTCGTTTGTACAAAGTTTGAGACGTCAAATTTGATTTAGGTATAAATCAAAAGAATTACAGGACTGGATCCTACGCAATTTCTCTGAGAAAGTCAAGCTATTGTCTCAATATTGTGTCTAGTCAAATACGAAACGAGAACTTGAATGACTTGATGCCGAATTTAAACAAGAGTATTTTGATGGCGGTAAATATTGTATCTAAAACATTTAACGAAATAGAATTTCATGTGACGCAGTCCCTGATTTTAAAACCTTTACCTAAATAGGGTACATTTTGTAGAGAAAGTGTTTCTGTAAAATTATTTATTAATAACTTGACTAAAAGCATTATTTTGGAGTATTTGGAAGTTTAGCACATCCAATTATTTTAAAAAACCGGACAAGTGCGAGTCGGACTCGCCCACCGAGGGTTCCGTACTTTTTAGTATTTGTTGTTATAGCGGCAACAGAAATACATCATCTGTGAAAATTTCAACTAGACAGTTACTATACTATCACGGTTCGTGAGATACAGCCTGGTGACAGACGGACGGACGGACAGCGGAGTCTTAGTAATAGGGTCCCGTTTTACCCTTTGGATACGGAACCCTGAAAAGGTAACATTGAATTAATAAAAATATGGTAAAAATATATTTCTTCATTTAAGGGACTGTCAAAGGAGCCATCATTAGCCGCGATAGGTATTAGTTTACATCTCATTATTCTCATTATTAAATTTTAGCTTCCGTGAATTAATTTGTAACATAATGTCAAGAAAATAACAATTAAGTGAAACTATAAAATGTATTGATCTTTTGTAAAACTTTGTCACAGATCCTCCTGAAAGGTTTATTGTGTGCTTGTGTATTGTGTGTAGCCGTTCGGCGCGGATGTGTATTGTGTGTGTAGCCTTCCGACGCGGATGGGAGAGAGATTACGGCATTAGAGAACGAACCTGATCGGTTTGTTCATTGTTTGCTCACTGTTGATCCTGCTTCCACGGGTTTACGATGTATTTGGGCTTCCCTGTGAAATAGGTACCTACAGTAAGTCGATGACTAGAACCGTATTGAATGAGTACGAGTACACATACGATTTTGAGCAACGGGAGTCCGATTATGATTCATTGAATTGTTTTGTTATGTTTTGATACGCATATGCTCGTTGGCGTGGCTGAATCACCTCTTATTAACAACCTCTCATTAATAACAACACCTAAAAAACCGGGAAAGTGCGAGTCGGACTCGCGCACGAAGGGTTCCGTACCATAATGCAAAAAAAAAAAACAAAAAAAAGCAAAAAGATAACGGTCACCCATCCAAGTACTGACCCCTCCCGACGTTGCTTAACTTTGGTCAAAAATCACGTTTGTTGTATGGGAGCCCCATTTAAATCTTTATTTTATTCTGTTTTTAGTATTTGTTGTTATAGCGGCAACAGAAATACATCATCTGTGAAAATTTCAACTGTCTAGCTATCACGGTTCGTGAGATACAGCCTGGTGACAGACGGACGGACGGACGGACGGACGGACGGACGGACGGACGGACGGACGGACGGACGGACAGCGAAGTCTTAGTAATACGGTCCCGTTTTACCCTTTGGGTACGGAACCCTAAAAACATGGTTGTCTGAAAGTCGGTTTACGGACGATGATTTTGCGTGATAACGTCATAAGAAAACGTGGCCGTAACGTTACCATGGAGATCTGTTCACAACGTTAGCATAGAGATCTATCCACAACGTGACACTTTTTCGTGCGTTACCGGTGTTCATCGAGTTATAGGACGTTATCACGTCAAAAATAAATTTGAATCAGCCGAGGGTAGTAGATGAAAAGTATTACAAGGCGTGCATTTATGTTTTTCGTTTCCACGCTTCCATATTAATTATTATGCACGGTCGCCAGATGTTATGGTCGCGCTATACAGAAACACCTTATAAACGAAACACAATTTTATTTACAGACAATTACACGAATAGGGTCTTGTTAAGACGAGGCTGTTTGTTAGACTACTATGGCAACGTAAAATTCCAATTGTTCTACAGTGACAAGGTTCTAAAACCAAATATAAAATTATGAATATAAAATACACTGTATAAAAACCTCTTTAGAAGAGCAGGATACGTCACACAAAGAATTTTTATTTTTTTCTTCAATTTGGCTCGTCTAAAAAAATCTTGAGTACTAAATGTTAGATTTTATGGATATTTTGTACGACAGATGAGTGTAAGACCTAATGTTTCTTGGAGAAATGTTATCATTAACATGAACTGTATCGACTAGTAGAAAAAAATTGCGAGTTTTTATTTTTTGAAATTTGTAGTCGGTTCGAGTCCTGGGCGAGGCAAGCGAGTTTTAGAAAATCTTTGAATGCAATTTTGTTTCTTTTAAAAATAAAGGAATGTCTCCTTTAAGTAAAATGACCCAGCTTAAGGATTTAAGGTAGTTTCCCTCCAGAGCCCGACTTATCTTTCCACACTGTACCTATATCTTGTTTGTACATAAATGAATGATTTATTATCGCCCCATAGAAAATAGTACATTTCGATGCTAGTGCGGAAGGTATGTCATTACTTACACGAGTACCGAGATATCTTGCCACGAGACGCAGGCGAGTGGCAAGACTCGGGACGAGTGAAGAATGACATTTCCGCACGTGTATCGAACGACGTTTTTTAATACAGTTGCGAAAAAATAAGAAAAACATTGTTAATCGTACACTAAACAAAAGTGGTAACAGTGACAGCTCGGTTAGACGTCGTCTTTAAGTATATTATATCTATGGGCGTTTGGCAGCTATTCCGTTCCATTCAGTCAACTTATTAAGAACGGAATTTTCAATATTGAATATTAAAAAATAAACGTGTTATAATGATGAAGAGGTAAGTAATTAAATATGAAATATGTAATATTTTTCGTATTCTTACATTAACGGTAGGTTTTTATGCTGATTACGACGTTTAAAGGAAACTAATATTAACACTCATCAATAAGTAGTCGTGAATTGGAACAAGTATAAATTGAAAAAAATTGGAAAAGTAAAAAGCACTAGTTCGAGATAACCAACTTTCCGCACGCTAAACAGCTACGTAAAGTAGCACTTTTTGTGCAACTGTATTAAAAATTGTATTTCGCGCTACCTAACACTGCTTTGCAGTGTGTAGTCTAGCAATCATCGTTAGCAATCGTACTGGCATGCTCCAGGGCACACAAATCACCCCTCTAGGCATTTTGTCGAGTGAATTCGCTAACGCGTTGGGCATTATTTTTAGTATGTATGTAGTATAGTGTGTTTGGAGATGTTAAGCATGATGATTATTAGTGCATAACGCTTATTTGTGTAAAATTTAAGTACATTTTATAGTAGACTGATTTATTGCGGAAATATAATTAAATAGGTAATCTTTTCTTTAAAAAAAAAATGTTTTAATTTTTCTCGTTTATTAAATCTAAACAATGAAATAAAGATTTTTTTCCATTATAATATAAAATTGGTTGTTAATTAAGTTTTTCAGAACAAGTTTTTAAAAGGCTTTGAAATAATGGGAGGAATACAAGTTGACCAAGTAAAAAGTAATTTCGGCTTGACAAATTGTTGTCTAAGATTCGGTGACAGGAAATAATAATATTTAAAGCGAAAACATATCAAAGTGAGCGTTGACTTAGTAATTACAATTATGTAGGTACTTTGATGTTTTATTGTCTCGGCTACAAATTATATTTTTCTTAATATTAATTATGAGGAAATACATTTTCCGTGAAACATTTGTTGATAAAATAATATTCGGCTATAATTTTAGCTCAGTAACGGGAATAAATATTTTGGTCACAGTATTTTGGAACGAATCCATCTTCACCACTTAGATGGTTGGCAGTCTTCAACTGTGCGTTTCTCCACTTCCTGCCTCGCACAGCTAAACTATGGAAAGAACTGTCGCCTGCGGTATTTTCGGACCGATACGACCATCAAACCTTCAAGTAATGAGCGTAATCTTAAATGCCGGTAACGCACTTACAAGCTCTTTTGGTGTTACCGATGTCTAAAGGTGACGGTGATCCCTTACCATCAGGCGATTGGTCCTAAATTCCGACTAAATACAAACAAGGAGTGTTTTTTTTTTCAATTCAATCAACCTTATAGGTAAATATTTTGTCAAATTTTTCACCGTGTACTCGTATATATATGCGGCCGAGCCGCGCGGTCGAACGCAACTCCTTCGCCAGGCCACCTTTACGCGCGCAATTCTAGCGGAAGCAGTTATAAAGTTGACCCAAAAATTTTTTATTAAGCTATGAGCTTCATCACATATGTTCCTTGAGTAATTCTAAGCATTTCAAGCCTGGGAAGCAATAAGAAATGTGCGTCTACTCGGATTTGTACTGGATTCAAACTTTCAACCCCTTTTTAACCCTGTTAGGGAATGAATTTTACAAAACGCTGAAATTACTTTTCCTGTCTTTTAATAATATCCTCAAATACAAAGATTCAAGTCCCGCGTTCGAAAATTTTTTTGATATCCATACAAACTTTCAACCCCCTTTTCACCACCTTAGGGGATGAATTTTCAAAAACGCTGAAATTAGTTTTCTTGTATTTTAAATATATATCGTTTTACGAAGTTTCAAATTCCTAGCTTAAAATAAAACTTAAACCCCATACAAACTTTCATCCCCTTTTTAACCCTCTTAGGGGTTGAATTTCTCAAAATCGCTTCTTATCTCTTGTACACTTTATAAATGTAATCTAGTGTGCAAATTTCAACTTTCTATCTTTTGTAGTTTCGGCACCGCGTAGCAAAAATCTTCAACCAAAATTTTCACCTTTTTACGTTTTTCTTGTAAAATTACTATGAAACTGAAAAAAACAAATATCAGCAATGAATTCTACGTCTTTGGTTTATACGAAAATGATACCAAACTTGCCCTAGTAGCCACCAGGATCTGAATAGATTTTTTTTAAAGATGACCCCTCCCTCCCCGACTAGACGCACGCTTATTTTTGCCTCCCAGGCTAGAAATGCTTAGAATTACTCAAATATCAGATGTGATGAAGATCATAGCTTAATAAAAAAATTTTGGATCATGTATGGCAGCGTTACATAACTGATTCCACTATTCAGACCCTTAATCGAGTAGCGATCGAGTTAGATTTGTTTTTTTTTGTTCTTTGAACGAATTCACAAAGGCCACGTTATATGTATTACTGTAATTTGTAATAATGTACCTATGTTGTTTAGTTTCTTTTGTATTAAAATTCCATACTGTCGAATTAGGATAGCCTGTAATGATGGTTGTGTGTATGTTAAATAAAAAATAAATAAATAAAAAATATTTCCAATTCTTCTTTTAAAATTTGTGTAATAATTGGTAACATTCGTGTCCGGGCCGGAGCTTCCGGAGCTTACTTTTCTATGACATGACAGGCGATCACGTGATGCTTTCCATAGAAAACGATGCGCCGGAAGCTCCGGTCCGGATACGGCCCGGTCTACCATGAGTCATCCTTTAGAAATCGTCAATTAATAAAACTCAACAAATTCAAAATAATTTCAGTTGAAGAAAACAAAGCAAACGGTAAGTATTGCCAAATCACGTTTTTCTCTCAAGTACTTTAATTAAAACACTTCTATTACCAGCAGCTGAACTAAATATACCTACAAGATTGTCTTTGAAACTTCACACGCGTGCCAAATTTCAAGTAAATCGGATAACAAACTCAGTTAATACCTACAAATAAAATCAACGAGATTTCTAAATTTCATCACCTTAAAGGACGTTGTACAGAGCTTATCTGGAGATACCTACGGCATAATGAGAATACTATGTATATACCTACTTAATTATACACAAAGTCTGCGTGTAATCAAATTGAAGTCTAGCTATTGAAGCTATTATTTGAACGGTTGTCAATCAGAACAAACTAATCAAGATCTAGACCATCTATATATTGCCATATTTGCGAGCAATGGCGTGTAATACTAGATTGTTAAACAAGGGATGAAAAGCACTCTGTTCTAACAAATTTAAATTCAGAATGGGTTTTCAATCAGCTTCATTTCAAATCAATCAGCTACTTTCAGAAAATGAAAAACTATTAATTTTATTATCCTAATCAGATCACACCGGCTTAGAACGCCGCAGCGTATCGTTCTGACTGCAAAGGACAATTCATTCATTCATTCAACCATTCAACCACTCACTCAGTCGTTCAACAACAAGAACAATAGGCTGACGTGAAAACCGTTTGGCTGTACAACTGTCGCACTGAGGTTCTCAACCTGTTCACAAAGCGGTTCAGGGGAGTTTAACAACTTTGTTTTGCCTACTTAAAATGCTATTGTTTAAAAGTGCGTTTTAGTTCTCCGACAGTTTCTATGCAGGGGATTAGTTATTTATGAAGCTTACTGTACAATACTTAAAAGTTATGGCTGGGCTTTCAAATAAAGTAATAATTTTGCAATAGTTTTTACAAGGGGGTAAAATTGTTGTTTAACCTCTCGTGCTAATATTGATACCCGAGCAAGTGTATGATTCTAAAGTAAGATCTAAAGCGTTGTGAGTGTTTTAAAGCATCTGGGTTAAGCAAATATTGCTATAAATGCGGAGTAAACACAAACTGTAAATAATTACAAATTAAATCCAAATGAACCCTATTAATTATTTATCATTCAAAATAATCACTTGAAAGTCAATTCTACCGCCTACTTAGTAAGTACGAGTACATATATCAAAACTAGCTTTTAATTACTTGGTTATTTGGCCACTCCTGTGAATAAAATGCAACCTACTTATCAGTCTTGTTGCGCTTTTAAGTATTTTCTAAAATCCAAATATAGGCTCCAAGTAGGTACGGTAGGTACTGATGGTATGACTTTAAGTAATGAAATAATGAGCGGCTGATTTGATTCGTTACTACTACAGCCTATTAGGAGTGTATTAAATATCGTAAAATTAATTATTCTACCTAATATTGTTGATTGAGAAACGTTATACCGGCTTACTAATAGTTTTAGATAATTAATATTAATTCCTGAAGCACTTAAAGTTTATAGAATCAACGTCTCTCGAGTAAATTACGGTATAACTAAAATATCAGTTTTGGATTTTTCATAAAGACTTGTCGGCGCGCTTAATAGAGGCTTCTGGTGACCAGAGGGCTGGCCACTATTTCGCCCAGCGTATTAGCATCGCTATACAGCGGGGAAATACGGCCAGCCTTCTGGGCACCTTGCCCGTTGACGGCGACCTGGGGCAAATTTTTTATCTATAGTTTTGTAAGTTTTATTATGTTTGTTTATTCCTTTCTTTGTTTTTATCAATAAATAAAAATTATCCATTGCTTTTCGGCGTAATATTGTTAAAACAAAATTATTCTAAGCCGTTTGTTGTTGTTGTTGTTGTTTATTCACATTGACAACAATTTAAAATTTACAAAACCGCGCGCTATCAAATTAGACGTAGGTACCTACATGCCTCTACAGCGCAAATTTTATTTTTCGTGATGAAAATCTCATTACTTCGCTAACGAGACATAATACGTGTTTCGTAAATATCACATCCAATAATTTCAACTGAGAAGGTGTTATAAATATTCAGTAGATGGGTTTCGTTTAATATAAAAGAAAATTGTTTCGAACTTACGTGCCTTTTTTTGCTATTTCGCTTTAGTTCTATTATTGTTTCGGGCTTACATATCTTTTTTGGTGTTATACTTTTGTTCGGATATAGTAGGTAATAAAGTATTTTGTAGCCTGTTGTATTTTATTCATTTCTTTTGACGTATTTATATTCCATTATAGTATTAATATTTAGTGCCTACTCAGATATAATAAAAAAGAATAGATAAAAAGGTAAGTAAGCTTTAGCTCTTACAATACCTTGTTTTTACGTCTTTGACCTATTATTTCGAACTTGCTTTCACAAAATATAATGTTGGTGCTATAAATAAAATAATATTATTTATAGCTAAGTATTATTTATTCGTGACGTATCGTATTGATGTTATAAATAAAATAATATTATTTATAGCTAAGTATTATTTATTCGTGACGTATCGTATTGATGTTATAAATAAAATTATATTATTTATATAGCTATTATGTAGTCGTGTCGTGTCTTATCAGGCCGTGGAAGACACATCATAGGACAAAAATAGATTGGATTTTCTGCACCGATAAGAGCCCAGCTTATGATGCATGATGATGATAATATTGGAGCCTGTCTAATTTAACTTTGCACCGACTTGAACAGAACAAAGTGAGGGATTGTCATTATACTAAACGTAAATTTTCATATAAATTAATAATGACGTCAAATCCTTGAAACACCTACCCCTAGTTTAAATTTCATTTGATAGCGTGATTTTTAGTTTCCGAAACGTCCCGCTTGGCGCGCTGTTTAAAATCCATACCAAAATTGTCATAACGCAAACGCGAATTGCACGCTATCGAATAAAATGGGGTTGGCCTTGCCCTGTTTATCACTAAAATTGTCAAATTCTTGTTTTTTAATGGAATGTTATGCCCTGGATGCCAACCCTTTAAAGCCAAATCTAATAGAACTCAACTAGAGAAAGGAGCAAGCTATGATGGCGCCATCTATGCGAACCTTTAACAGTTGCCAATCCCAATACACTAGGCGTTCTGATAAAACTTTTGTTCTATAATTAAAGTGCAAACGCAACGGAATAAACATGCAAAACAGTGCATCCTTCCCGCGAGAAGCCATTTCTTTAGATCACCAGTAGTTTACGACCTACATTGACTAAGAGCGGTCTTTAATTGAATCCCCCTTGGAAGCCAGAGAAACGCAGCTTACAAGACAAAGAGATCACTTTGAGAAAGACGAGTTCGGAGATTTATCCTCCAAAGTCCCTGCGTTCAATTTTTTGCAAAATATTCCAAAATCTATTTTGAAATTTTATTGTGTAACTAAGGGTTTCAATTTGAAGAGGATATGACCCGGTGGGAGTCATCGATTCGTCTTACGTTTTTTCATTGAAATTTTCAGAATTTCTTAAGTTTGTAGATCCATAGCCCACCGATTCCTGCCAAGATACTCTTAAAAGATACAAGATAAATAAATTACATAATTTGGAATCAAAATGCTGTTTTTAATTTTAATTTTAAATCAAATATTCTTATCTTATCTTCATCTTCAAAATGTAATCTGTCTAGAGGCACCGAGCGGTTAAAAAGAATTCCCCGCTTAGACGGTACCGAGGAGAGATATGCCGCAAAGAAATGCGGATCGAGCGACGATTGAGTGAATGGAAGACGTCGTTCAGTTCAATCGTTCAGTCACTCAGTGGCGCGATCGTTATCCTTTACGGAGTTTTGTTCAATTAACTTGAGTGATAATCATCTGTTTGAGGAATGGTAATTTCAATTTCAATTCTTTATTGATAATTAGATATAGAATTTTACATGTCAGATAAATACAATGTTTAATGCTAAGTCTTATAATTACTATACTACTATTAATTAATTGAATTATAGTAGTGATAATAAAAAGTGAACTTTTTATACGTAAAGAAAATAACGCAAAATAATGTCACACATAAAAATAGTTGAGATTTGTAACGTGCAAAAAAAAATAACTGTTTTCTGTAGCACCAAATACTTGTGGAGAATCCCTTGGAAAGTGTTTTAGCACCAAAAGATACTTTTAGCATTTTTAAAATTCCTCAATTTTTATTAAGATTCCTTTGCCCTTATTATGTATAGACGATTTTGCACACAATTACCTGCCTATGTGCCTAAATTCCGTATTTGTTATATGAAGAGACAATACAACTAAGTTTATAACTTTAGGAACGAACCTTTCTTGTTTACATCTTAATTTAATACTAATAGGTAGTTGTGTTCAAGTAAATTAAAAAAAGCTTTCAATATCGTCACAACTTTAATCAAGTTTAATTTAAAATCTAATTTCCTAACAGAATGAAAATTAATTCAGGACTCCATCGTCTTTGTTCGAGGGATCCTCAAACAATGTGGAATTTCTTGACGTTTAAACGTAATTATTTGGAATTTGGACCACCTCTTTAAAAGAATGAACGAATCGGAAATGATTTTGTAATTTTTCTTTTGTGTACTTTAAACGAGATAAAATAAGCATTCTGTTATTGACAGAATATTGATGAATCAATATTCTGTTATTGACAGAATATTGATGAAGCATATATGTGATACATACCTTCAGCTGTCATTACAAATTAATCCTTAACGGATAACTATGATGGTCGTTCTTGTCTACGTGACAGCATGATAAAACGGTATCCGTCACTTTCTATCCCGCGGTGTTAAAAAGTGACAGTTATTTTATCACGTGGATAACCGTGGATAAAGCCATCCATAATACGCCGGATGAAAGTAGTGCAAGTATCCATCTAAACATATACCTAATAGTGAATATAGCGGATATATATTTAAAAATTTGAAAACGATATTTGCACCCGTAATATTTCTTATAGTACCTATTTTGTTTAGACTAATTCAGCCTGTAAATTTATTACTCTTGTCATGTTGAAAAAAAAATCTTTTAACCGGAAATTTTAAAATGCCAAGCGAACCAAATAGTATAGGCACTGCCTCTTATATGTTTTTAATGTATGTAAACACAAAAGCTCGGGTACACATACAGATTCTGAGATATACAATTTCCTAAGCTTTGCTCTGAAAACGTGTTTATTCCTATCCCTCAAACACTTTCCGTCTAAGATGAAAGAAAACCCACCTTTATTGGTTTGAAAAGAACTTCGCTGCGAGATATCTCGATAAAGGACTGTAGGGAAGATTAAAACGGTTTTCTAAGGCTATAAACGAATATATACAAATTAAGGCGTGCAAATGGAAATTTAAATCCTTTCCCATTGCTACGCGAAGCGGATTCAATGATTTACAAATGTACCTTTTTATGATGAAATTGTTTATTTTATTAATGGATTTCTATTCAATAATGTTTCTATATAATAATATGAAACAGCTAGTACGTCGTAAAAGTGTAAATAAATGTAAAAAAAAGATTTTACTGCTTTTATTTTTATCGATTGACGAATTTTGGAAAATTAAGTAACAATATCTAAGTACTTTACTTTGGAATAATTCAATACCTATTGGAAAGTAAGTAATTGTTTTTTTAGGGGTACTTAACTATTCACTTTTACTGCTGCTTAGAGTGCTTAGCTTTTCAATTCGACAGTTTTTCTTAGATAGGATGCAGAAAATGTTCTAATACATCCTTTAAACCATATAACATGCATAAAATAAAACCATGAAAAAAAGCTGTGTAAAATTTTAAATAAAAAAGAGGAAAATTTGTAAATTCCGGTGCCCGTGATACCATAATGAGCCCCCAGAGTAAAATACGTCGTGCGAAAATGATTGCAAATATTAATGAATTGCGCGCTCCTATTGCACCCAAAACAGGGAGTAAAAAATGAATAATCTGCTAACACAATCATCACAAAGTAAAAAAGTGTGTTATAAAAACATGTTATATTTTGCCAAAATTTCTATACCGCTTACAATCAAAGCAAAGTCGCATATATTTAAATACATAGACATAAATTAATTTTGTAAGTACATGACGCTTGATTAATTTTAAAACGTTACGGTTAAAATAGTAACGTCTATTCAGATTGTAATTTTATGTTACCAATTTGTAATTTTTAGTTGAAAAAAAAAATGCTTTTGACAGCTGAAAGATCATATCCATACCTAATGTAGCATTTTATTGCACACCTTAGAGACAGTTCTAAGACATATATTAACAAAGAAAATTTTGGTAAATGTAAAAATAAATTAACATTCCTGTAAATTTTACAATCCGAAACCAAAATACATTGAACTGAAAGTTGTTTTATGGTAATGATTCTTACGCACATAAACGAAAAATAAAGTGTGCGATCACGTCTGTTTTACATGTTGATCCGATCCGTTTCTCGCATTCATTCATTCATTACTCACTCATTCAGTCTTTTACTTACTCGTTCGTTCCTTATGCTCCAATCAACACGCACTTCAAACGAATGATTTCAATCTTTAAATCTCAGAAGCAACGAATCCCAAAACATATAAATGTTGACTCAAGACCCGAATTAAATTACTCCAATATTTAAATATTAATATCCATGTGCGATCGTTTTTGAAGATGAAGGCAATAATCAATCGAACTTTACATAATCGGAGTGTAAAGAATAGATATTTAGAGTCGGACCAAGATAACTCTGCAATCTCTGTATGGCATTTGCAACATAATGACAGCGTGGCAACGACATCATTATTGTAAAATTTTATTAAAATACGTAATTTATTAGCAGGTACCTACGTTTTGTTTACTGACAATTTAATTAAAGATATGAACAAAATAAATTATATATTAAACACTAAAATTAAAACGAAATTCTAATAACTATTTACAGATAATATTTACATATAACTAAAAATTGGGAGCTAGCCCGGCGCCGGATGGTAGGGTTCCCAGAAGGCTGGTTTGTTTTATTTATAGGAGCAAATGGTTTATTTTATATATTTTACATGACTTTATTACAGTGTGGGTGATGAAATTACAACATTATTATCTAAGATTAACATTTTGCGAGAGCGAAAGTAATAAGATACCGTAAAATGGGATGAGTTGGGTGAAATTTGACTTTCAAACCTCGATAAAATTTTATTTTTATATGTGAAAACTGAATGGTGTATATAATAAGTGGTTAGGGCGTTTGTATTTTAGTTCGTATTTTATTTTGGGTAGTTCCATTTCATAACTTTGACGATAAAGAGGAAAACCCACCTCACCCCGTAGTGCCTCGTATTTGGGGTGAGAGGGTTTTTCATACAAAGGTGATTTTGGAAGATTGTTGGACTGATTTTTTTTTATTATGCGTATTACTATAGCCCCATTTTAAATTGGAATACATTATTTTTGTAGCAGTAGCCTTAAAATCCCTTCTCACCCCCCCTCTCAAACCTTCTCTCCCCATTCATAACCCAACTCTCCCCGCGAAACCTACTCACCCCATTTTGTGGTATCTATCTATTCTACTTTCAGTCAGTTAACATCAATGTCTCCATAATTTCTTTGAAGTTTTCCTATCTTTTAAAATCTCAAACTGGAATTATGTAAGGATTCTATATAATTAACTATAGCTTTACACAACGTTTTTTAACTAAAATTAATCTATTTTCCTCTGTAAATAACAACGCTTTTCTTGCCTGTATCCTGGCCTGGATCTTTTCTCAACTTTTTGAGAGCTTACTCCTTAACAAACAATTAATCTTCCCGTAAGATTAAACTTGCAATCCTCTGCTGGCTAGCAAGGAATTTAGATTCCATTAAGTAAGGTTTCAGTGTCTGGACCACTGTGTAGGACGACCGATTACAGAATAAGATTCTTCACCTACTTTCTTATTTTTATTTGTTTACTTTTTATTTCCGAATTGAATAAATTTAAGAGTGGTAAATGTTATGCGTTTTTGTGGCATAGTCTTTAATATGGTTTATTGTACACTAAGGTATAAGAAACCTATTACTGGTTAAACTACACCTAACTTCACATCCACATTTGTTTTCTAAACATTTTAACCGTCGTAAGTGACACGGTCGACCTATGTGCCTTACGACATTTGCACTTTTGCCATCGACTTGTTTAAGTAAGTCGCCCCAATGACAACAGTCCTAATGCGAATAGTCGCAACCAACGCATTAGTTGCGGAAAGGAGACAAATTGCGTCTTAAGTCGTACGTGAGAATGGCGTTAAGGTGTGACTTTAGAAACTATCAAGTTTTATAGGATAATTAAAAAACCATAATGATTCATGAGTAGCAATTATTGTCATCCTAGACTCTATATCTAATATGGGCCAGACACTATCATGAATCAGTGTTCAGTAGTACGTCATTCCTTCAAAGTGATGTCAGTACATTACTTTGAAGGAATGACGTTTTTAGTGATAGTGTAGGGATTGTCATGAAGGAATGTCGGCAAGTAATGAAGTTTATTTAAATATCTTCCATCGGTATCGGACTTAAATCAAAGTAATGATGCTAGAAATGACATTACTACTGACAGTGAATTGATTAGAATGATGAAATCAGAAATGACGGAGAGAATGACGGGAGATAATGAAGTTAATAAAATATTTTGATATTTTTGAAGTAATGACATTATTATACTCACATTTTTGTATAAATCTTAAGCACTGCAGCAATCTCTGTACCCCTAGTGTAAATTTCATTCGATAGTGTGATGTGACGTACGCGTTTTGCGTTACCTACGAGTACGTGTTATTTTGTATGGGATTTTGAGTTTCCAAAACGTCCCGCTTGGCGCGCTGTTCAAAATCCCATACAAAAATAGACATAACGGAAACGCGAACGCTCATCCGCTATCAAATTAAATTTACACTTGGGGTTTTGTACCTAATTATGTTTTTTTTTGGAAATTTATGAAAATAATCATCTGCTTCTGATGAACATACGGTTTAAGATCAAAAATAAAACAAAAACTTACCTTTGTAACAATTCTTACTGCGGATTCGATTCTCTACAACTCCCAACAATAAAAGTTGTGTTATTATAGTTTTAATTTTATATATAATTAACACAATGTACCCATCGGACCACAGACCAGTACGAGGCACGATAAATCTTCAACACAACAGAAAAAGTAGAGCCAACTACAACAAATTACCAAAAAGTCTATTAAAAACCGAAAATGAAATCAAGGCATACACAGAAGCCATAGAATGTTTTAAGACAGACCTTCTGGACTACGACGCCAATACTACAGTACAAAGTTACCATGACAAGATTGCACACGCCATCATACGAAGTCTCGAAAAAGCGCAACAAGCTAGAAAAGATCATCCGGAAAACTCGACGATTACTGAAAACACAAAAAAACTAATGAAACGAAGACACGAGCTTCAAAACACTAAACCGAAATCATTATTAATGAAAAAAGAGCTGAGCGCACTTTATAAATTGATTAGCAAAAATATCAAAAACGATTACAAAAACCATAGACAAGAAGTATTCAAAAAACACCTCACCTTATCTGGAAGCTTAAAGAAAGCGTATAATGAACTAAGAACGCATAAAACTTGGATAGAAGGAATAAAAACATCAAATAAAATAACACACAAAAGAAACGACGTCTTAACTGTAGCAACAGACTTCTACAAGAGATTATATCAAGAAAAAAAGTCACCTGACAACTGTCTATTGGAACAAGAGGGAACATTAAATATCAGTAAAGTCAAAGCAATCGACGAAATCGAGGTGATACAGCAAATAAAGAAACTGAAATTAGAAAAAAGCCCAGGCCCAGACAAAATAAGCAATGAGGCATTAAAATACGCCGCTACATTTCTTGCCCACCCACTTGCACACCTCTTTAACCTAATACTTGACACAGCAGTAACACCAATTCAGTGGTCGGAATCCAATATTATTCTTTTATATAAAAAAGGCGACCCCAATGACATTGCAAACTACCGCCCTATTAGTTTACTGCCAAGTCTCTACAAACTTTTTTCATCGATTTTAGAAAAAAGAATAAGCAAAACTTTAGAAAAATGTCAACCAGTTGAACAGGCAGGCTTTAGAAGCGGATTCTCAACGATAGATCATGTGCACACAGTAGAGCTTCTAATTGAAAAATACCAGGAATTCCGGAGGCCGCTATATATTGCCTTCATAGATTATCAAAAAGCCTTTGATACCCTATCTCACTCGTCAATATGGGAGGCATTAAAAGAACAACAAGTAGAGCTCCAGTACATTGATATCTTAAAACAACTCTACAAACATACTACGAGTAGAGTCCAACTCGAAACAATCGGCCCACCAATACAAATTGAACGTGGCGTAAGGCAAGGCGATCCAATATCACCAAAGATATTCATTGCAGTGCTAGAGTCGATAATTAGCAAGCTGAATTGGTCTGGCCGTGGATTGCCTATAAACGGTAGCTACCTACATCACCTAAGATTCGCAGACGACATCGTCTTGCTTTCAGAACGCTTTTCAGACCTAAAACACATGATACTCACCCTGCAGGCTGCCAGTAGAGTGACAGGGCTAGAAATAAATTTCAGCAAATCAAAAATAATGACGAATAGTACACAACAACCAATGCATATTGAAGATACCGAAATGGAGTACGTTAATAACTATGTATACCTCGGAAAGCAAATCTCATTTGACATGAAAAATAGCGAACATGAAGTTGACAGGCGAATCAAGATCACGTGGAACAAATTCTGGAGCCAAAAAGAAATACTGAAGAGCACAATTCCTATTAAATTTAAAAAGAAAATCATGGACTCTTGTTTACTACCATCGCTCACGTACGCCGCGCAAACCTGGAAATTTACCAAAAATATTAAAAACAAAATAATTACATGCCAAAGAAGTATGGAAAGGAGTATGACAAATATTAGAAAAATCCAGAAAATCAAGCACAGTATTATCAGATCCAAAACTAACGTGATAGACGCGCTCAAATACGCAAAAAAACAAAAATGGAGATGGGCAGGACATGTCGCCAGGATGAAGTCCAATAGATGGGCAAAACAAGTAACGACATGGCCAGGACCACCAGGAAAGCGTAACAGCGGCAAACCATACACGCGATGGTCAGACGAGATAGTAAAAGTCGCAGGGACAAACTGGATACAAATAGCACAGGATAGATCCGACTGGCTTACTCTGGAGGAGGCCTTTACCTGAGAGGGGGTTCTTGCTTAATTCACCTAGTAAAAAAAAAACAAATAACAACATAAGTGACCAAACATTTAATAAAACTGACTATTAGAAAACATTTAATAAATTGTATTGTAAATTTAATTCACGTTTGACATTGTAATATGCAAGAAATAAAAGGCTTTTTTATTTTATTTATTATTTATTTTATAATTATAGTTATCTTTCAGATCACAGACAGAAAAAAATATCTACTTTATTTGATTATATACTTAATATTTAACTTTTAACCTGAAAGTTGAAGTTTTAGACTAAGACGGACAGGAGAAGTCAACTAAAAGTTACAAGAGCTCGTACAGAATCATTTATTTCTCAATTTAGTCTTACAATTATAAATTACTTCCACTTTGGGAGCAAAAGTTGGCAGGCAAGTTTTTAAATGGGATTTAGTATCTAGCTTGTGCTGTATTTTACATGTACTTACTTATAAGTTTGGGACAGCTGAAAAAGCGTCTGTTATAATAAAAAATCTTGACGCACAGCCAAGTAGCTGAAAGCTGGAAGTAGGCAAGAAATTAAAAGCCAATAAAGTGCTTCTACGTCAATTGCAAGGAAAATTTGACTGAAAAGTTTTTGCATCGAGGCTTCCTTGGCATAAATACCTTAATTATTTCAGGCTTTATACTGGCAATAACAACCAAATAAAAATCTGAAAATCTAAAGTGCTCTAGTGCCCTAGATGAACTTGCTATAATGAGAACTCCTTGTCCAAGATAAGACTAACGTTTGCATATCCCAAAGTCTCTCACCAATTTCCCTACTGATCTATCCATTTCTGTGTCCGGTCACTTTCATCAAGGAATACATACAGGAATGTATGTAAGTAGGTATGTTATAAATTAAAACTATTCTAAGTTTTAAGCTAAAGGTGCAGCATGTCAGTTTTTAGAACAGTAGAAACATGCTTACGATATAGGTAATTTTCAATTTAATTTATTACCTATTCTAAAATAAACTCATTCTCAAAGTTTGATATTTTCCTTAAAATAATACCTTTACAATCGAAGTATCGACGTTAAAGTAAAAACTGGTATGAGATAACCGATTTTTTTTTACTTTTTTTTTAATCTAATGGCTTCATGATAAAGCGCAAGCTCTAATAACATTCGAACTAAAGTCACGTCAACGTTACCCATAGTTCTACCGAGAGGCGATTTGACAGATGACTTGGCTCCGCGGGCCCGGCCAAGGTAGGCCCAGGCCATAGACTAGGGATCCTCTAGACGGAGTTTAGAGCAATTATTTCATGAAACCGATGCTGCCAAAATACTGGGGTGCGGCGGACGAGGTGAGCGAGTCCCGTGTCGTGATTGGTCCGTTCAAAAACACGGGCGTCACACAAAGACACTTTGACTCGGAAATGGAGTAAAACTACCGTATATTTGTGGCGGACGGGGTAGCGTTACTATGCTCAGTCTGGAGGATGTCTTATCTGTGGCCCAGGCCTAAAGATGGTAGATAGGTTTGATTGATCGCTATGCTATGAAGCGGCCCCTCGTGGTGTAACTTAGGTATAACTGATATGAGGTGTCGTTCGTGGAAATTGGTTATTATGATAACAGTGTTATTGTCCTAAGGTTCGGGTACAGTCGGGTTCGTATTGATAGATTAAATAAAACTATCATCTTATTGATTTATATTGCTGAAAAAACATACTTAAATTAATAACAATTATAGGAAAACCTACTGAAAAGAATAATAATATAAGATAATTGTCAGTTTAAATAGTTATTTATTTAAACTTTATTGCACAGTAAAAAATATACAGTGATATAAAAACTTTTTACAAAAAAAAGAAAACCGACTTCAAAAAGGATGAAATAAAATATTACCCTTTTTAAGTCTATGCGTTACCAACTGATATGTTTGAAGTCGGTGCCAAGCCAACTTTTGAAGCATACTATGATTTTGGTGCGATTCGATAAGGATGTACGTTGGATTGCCTTACAATGAACGTACTTTCTGTAGGTACAGTCGACGTTAAAAATATGTTTACACTTTTCGTCTTATTACAAAGGAGTAAGGTGCAAAAGTGTATAATACATATCTTTGACGTCGACTGTACCTAAGAACACACCTCAGAACACACGATCAATCCTTCTTGGCACAGTCCGTACCATGTTTGTCGGCACGCAAGCATGGGATTGGGACTGAAGTTATTTCCCGTCCCTTGTTTAGAGGACTACATTTCTAAATATAAAACAATTCAAGGAATTTACGTTCTTGCCAAATTTCACCTAAAGCGGTTTAGTTGTTTAGCCATGAAAGGGCGACAAAGAGGCAGACAGAATTACTTACACATTTATAATAGTTCTAATGGTACAGTTCTAATGGGATTTATAGTCATAAAGCTGATTATTTTTGACGGGTATTCTTTACTACTTGGCTTGGCACCGACTTCAAACATATCAGTTGGTAACGCATAGACTTAAAAAGGGTAATATTTTATTTCATCCTTTTTGAAGTCGGTTTTCTTTTTTTTGTAAAAAGTTTTTATTTTTCCATTTTTAGTTTTAACGCATTGTTAATAGCGCGACGCGTGAATGAAAAACAACATCATGATCAACACTAAATTAGTGTATCTACTTTAATAAATATGTAATCTGGAATTTTCTCGAGTCCGTCTGGGAAATTATAATTCCTGTCACTACACTAAATCCATCCTCCGCCCCGCCACTGACCCAATCCCTCAACCCCCCCCCCCGATCACTCAACCTCATAGCGTATCAGCCCCTGATCCAAGCACCCCTTCAACCACCATTACCCGACCCCTTAATCCCCGACCCCTTAACTCCTAACCCTAACCCCCGATCAGTAGCCTTACCAGCTTACCAAGAGTTTGACATTGATTTATTCGCTAGCGTGTGTGTAACTTACTTTCTTTGCATCTCGCTCGTACTGGCATATTAGTGCGAGCGGGATGCATAAAAAGTAAGTTACGAAGACGTTAGCGTCGCTAACTTAGCGAATATGTCAATGTCAAACTCGTGGTAAGGCTACACTTGCACTACATCAAATTGGCGGTGTTCGAAAGCAAATGCTCGAGTTACTTTAGAAAACACCGAAATCACTTTACACGTGCCTTTAAAAATTGAGGAGTTCCCTCAATTCCTCATGGATTCCATCATCAGACCAGAACCATAAATAATATGGAAACACCTTGGAGGCAACTCCTTCCAAACAAAAAAAGAATTACTCAAATCGGATCACAGGTGCCGGAGTAATCACTGAACATACTACATTTAATAAATCATCATCATTATCATCAAAACAATCATCATCATCAGGTCTACTTCATCATAGTGGTGGTTTTCGGGAGAAAATGCTCGAGTTGCTTAAGAAAACACCCAAATCACTATGCATGTGCCTTTAAAAATTGAGGAGTTCCCTCAATTCCTCATGGATCCCATCATCAGAACAGAACCAAATTAAAATGGGACCAACTCGGAGGTAGCTCCTTTCAAACAAAAAAAGAATTACTCAAATCAGACTACGGATGTCGGAATAATCGGTGAACGTACATAGAAAAAAAAAAAATAGCCACAACCGAATACAGAACCTCCTCCTTCTATGAAATGGAAGTCGGTTAAAAAGGCGGCGGGCGGTCATGCTTAATGCTTCTTAATGTTTTATTAAGTTAAAGAAAAATAACAAACGTTATAATATATCATGTGTAATTTATTATGTCTAGCCTTTAATAATAAGTTAAATGGGAGGGAAAGATGAGTTACTTTTCTATTTTTATTTTATTGTATCTTAAGGAATATAGAAATACGTACTTTTCTTAGGTATTTCAATTTCATAAAACATAAACTTTCCTAAAATTCGAATTGTGTTTTAGAAAATAAATTAGTACTTATCCCAAGCAGTTTTCATTCTACCTACATTCATTTCGTACGTATTTCATTTTCATAAAATTTTATTTAAATACGAACTCTTGTTGTGCAACTAAGTGAACGCACTCGTTCATATTAAACAAATGCTAACGTATGTGAGATACCGATACATTGGTACGCTGTTTATATGTACGTATACGTGGGCCATACTGAAAGTCTCTGGATTTTGATATTATGAGACGACTTATTTTAAATTTAAATTTAAATACTAGATACCACGCTGCTCGCCCCGCCGGACGCTCCGCCGGGCGCTCGACACTGAACCCGTACCCTTAAACATCGCGCCTTCAAGATTAAAATACAAATTTACTCATTGGGGGCGCTTCACGCGAGTTTTCTCGCTTTTGTTCCGTTTGCCTGCTTCGTTTATTCATTGCTTTCGTTAGACGAGAAATCTTTGATGAGAAAAGAAAACAGTAACGAGATACCTGATACGAGGAGTGATGGTACTGATGGTATTTGTCTTGGATATAAATAGCTACGTCTGCGTCACAAGAGCGGATGTTTTTGGTGTATTTAGGTCAAATATAATAATAGAAACAATGATTTACTTAGTAATAATTTATTAGCTTGTCCTACAATGGGTTTGGCAAAAAGTACTGAGTTTGACTGAAGTAACATGACAAATACGAACGGTTCCGAGAAAATACGAAGGAAAACAATTATGCACTACTAATAATCTGTACTACTTACTGGTACTTACTTCATAATGGGTTTGAAAAAAAAAACATCAAGGCCCTGAGAATTTAAAAGTTATAGTTATTCGAAAATAGGTAATTTTATTACAAAGCTTTCGGTTTAAAAATTACTGCTGTGAAGAAAAATATCTTTCCTAATTTTTTTGATCAATAAAATTCAAGCAACTTTGAAGGGAAAGATTTAATTCTAATAATAAATAATTATAATCGTGATTCAAATAATTGTTTGTTATTGAAAAATGTAATTTTGTCTGTTCATGAGCTCAAAATTAACCCATTATGACCTAGCGGTGCCGTACGGCACCGCTTTATCTGTGCTTGGGTTTTCGCTCTCTAAGGTTACAATAAGCGGAAAATTAAAGAGATTTGTGTTTAATTAGATGGTCAAGGGTACCAGTTATCACTACAATCACATATTTTTAAGTTGCTTGGATTGTTGCTACTGGCACACGTTCCCAAAACTGAGGCTTGAAAATAAATGCAAATTTTTAGCTTGCATTCTAAGTAAACGGATCAGAAATCGTTTTTATTGTAGTAAAATATTCATGAAATATATTTTATTAGGATTTGGTACATATGGTTAATCCAATGATTCAAATGGACTATTAAATTATGAATTCAGGTTTTGTACATGGCACGAGAAAAGTTGTGGGTGCCGTACGGCACCCCTAGGCGCTTATGTAGTCTTATGAGATGACATGTGTTACATATACTATGTCTGATATTCCCGTATTTCTTAGCGTTTTTATCATGATAAATGGAATTTTATAGGGTTATTTAAATATCTCAAGTACAATTACTGTTAAACAAGTAAGAATTTTGAGTTTAGTTGTAATGATAAACCTCTAGTCCATACAATTGATCGCGGTTTATCAACCCACTTTGTTGGGTATCTCTTCATTAGTAACATTGGTGGTTGTTATTAAATAACATAATATAGTTCCAAAATCAAGGAATAACATCAGTAAACACGAGAAACTAAAAAATATTACACGCAACATACATAATTTGAAAATACAATGTTAACACCTAATAGTGCCGTTATGCATCACCAGTTTTTTTCCAAAAGTATAAATTTCACTAAAACTTAATTAAAATGTATTCTAGACTCATTATTAATAATATATTTAAAAAATATCCAATTCTGAGAATATAAAATAATTCAGGCGCTAACCGGTTCAGACTACTATATTAGCCTAGCGGTGCCATATGGCACCCATTGTTTTTTCCAGCAGTAGTAAATCAATTCAACTTTTAATGATCAAAAATGACTAAGGGGATATATAACAACAATATATCTAAAAATCAGCACTTTCTGGGATCCTAAAATAATTCAGGTCATAATGGGTTAATTTACTGTTGATTAATTAAATATTTAATATTTAATTTTGACTATAATATGAAAAAGATCTTGCTAGAGAAAGAAAAACTATTAAATTATTTTTATTCCAGATTCAGCTCTTTAATAGAGTGATCTAATATAATCCTAATATCAAAATTCATTGAAATTTTAGTGAAATGAAAGGGATAATATATAAAAGGGATAAAGGATACTAATAATATCTATCAAAAATAACCTCAAAATGTTCATTTGAATACAATTTGCCTTTGTAATTTTATTCAGTGAAATTGTCTGTAAATGCTGCAGAGTTTACTGCTTTTGAGACATAAATTCTTTAACCTTCTATTTTAAATAATAAGGGCGTTTGACGGAGCGGGTGAGCGGGTTAAGGCGCTACCCGAGGTTTTCATTGATTTTTGACATAAATATCATGAATCGTTTCTCCTTTGTAGAGTTCCGTAGCCAAATGGCAAAAAACGGAACCCTTATGGATTTGTCATGTCTGTCTGTCTGTCTGTCTGCCTGTCTATCTGTCTGTCTGTCTGTCCGTATGTCACAGCCACTTTTTTCCGAAACTATAAGAACTATACTGTTGAAACTTGGTAAGTAGATGTATGTATCTTTATTGTACCGCATTCTAGAAATAAATAAATGATTATGATTATGATTATGATTATTTTGTGAACCGAATTAAGATTTTCACACAAAAAAAAAAAAACGCTTATGTTTGGGAGTTCCCCATACTTAGAACTGAAACTCAAATTTTTTTTTCATCAAACCCATACGTATGGGGTATATAGATAGGTCTAGGATAGGTATAGGATAGGTCTTCAAAAATGATATTGAGATTTCTAATATATTTTTTTTCTAAACTGATAGTTTGCGCGAGAGACACTTCCAAAGTGGTAAATTGTGTCCCCCCCTGTAACTACTAAAATAAGAGAATGATAAAACTAAAAAAAATATATGATGTAGGTACATTACCATGCAAACTTCCAACGAAAATTGGTTTGAACGAGATCTAGTAAGTAGTTTTTTTTTAATACGTCATAAATCGTAAACCGCATTTTATTTTGTTACTTGCTGCTACGGAACCCTTCATGGGCGAGTCCGACACGCACTTGGCCACTTTTTTTGCACTACAGATATAATTATAAGACAAGCGTTTATCGGTTCTTCAATCTTTTATCTCCGTTTTGGTCTACCTACCGGATTTTGAAAAAAATTAATACTTTTTTTTAAACATTGTCTAAAAAACACTTTTTTCGTACCTAGTCTGCTGTGAAGGATCTTACATGTACCGACATATTTTGGTTCGTCTTTGACGTCTCAAAAAACGTGTCTAGGGTTTTAATTTTAAATTAATTAACACAAAAGTTATGGCTACTAAACCAGTTTTTTAGCCTAAAATTGTTCAACTTTGATGCCAAATAGCTCGAAGACAATGAACTTTGAAGTAAATATACTATATTGCTTAAAGCCATTGCTGTTAATATGATAAGTTACAAAAAACATTAGAGAACTAAGGGATTCAGATCGAAGGTCATTGGCGTGAGGTAGCCCCTTAACGAAAAATAGAATGACCGAATGCTAACTGGCGCGGACGCGTGCGTGCTACAGTATTAGCACCCGCGCCAGACAGCGGACATCCTACAGAGTAAAAGTACATGATTAACCTAATTTATTAAGTAGAGTCAAATAATTGTCGAAGTGAAAACTTCTTTAGCGACGCCAAGCACTTTTTGAGGTGGGGAAAAATGATAAACTCGAGACAGCGTAACGCGTAACGCGCTGACGTCATGTCATGTGTGACGGACAAGTTATTCACCAAAGAACTTAAGTCATAACGTATCGTAATCAGGTCAATTAATAAGCAATAAAGCTCAATGTTCTAATCTTGTACGGGCTGAAATACGAGGATCTCATAGTTACATTCTAACTTTATATCGCTCCAATATAATTCAATAAAGCTACATCTTGATGAAATTGCTAATAAAAGTGAACTCTAGTACTGGTGAATAAAACTCAAAATATCATCACCAAATACATATATTTAGATGCGAAGTCTGCAAGGCAACTTTACAATTTCCATTCGAATTTTAAACAATTAACGCTACAAATTTAATCACACTAGCCAGCAATTTCGGAACTAAAGTTTTTCAATAGAAAGGAGGATGGGTCAATTATACATAGTGCTGCAGACATTTTGGACTAGTCATTGAGTTTTCACTTCTGTCGGCACTCCCGGAGTGCAACCCGTTGTTTTTATTTTTATCAATTAGAATTATCTTTACGAGGTCGCTTTATATGCTTTACCTTACCTGTGACTCAAGGAACAGTGGTATTTTATACTGTAATCAAGCAGTTTTGTTTTTGTAGAGTTTGATTCATTTTCAAAGGCAGGTCTAGGTTTTGTTCCAAAATGACCATGTCCCCTCTGTACCCGCGCCTGCTTCATATGTGCGAAGGCAACATATGTTTAAAATACAGCACACTGTAGGCTACAAGCATTTCATTTTAATGAGCTTTAAAAGGGTCTGCCCTCAACTTAATTAGTTTAGGGAGGAATGCGGTTATGTCGGAGAAAAGACCAGTAGGCTCATGTGTTTCATATTCATGTGGGTATTATTCAAATATGTGCTTGGTCATAAGGCACTTACTCGCTTGATAAATAATAATACCGGGTGTGACCTGTAACACGAGTCAATAATTAAAACATAGTTTGTGCTCCTCAAACGATGACACTTTTAATCAACAACTTTAAAAAATTATGAAGTATTTAGACTCCCTATTTTTCATACAAAATAAATATAATCTTCAATGGACGCCATCGCCATATCATTGTGATTGACGTTGCTTGTCACGCCTTAAAAATAACAAAATTCGCAATACATTGCGTCTTAGAATAAACTTTAAAGTGTATTAAAAATCAAAGCACAAGTTATTTTTAAAAGTCGCTGAACAAATGTTGGTCAGTATGAGAAGTACAGCCTACAGTTTAATTTTTTGCTCATAATACAAGCCACACCCGGTATATTATAATAATGAAGACAAATTTGTTTAAGCCCGTATTCTTATGCTTTCCATTTTCCCCTTATTGACCAACTCCTAATATACTGTTCAGGCGATACGCCTGTAGAACGACCTTCTACTTCATATTATAAAAGATCAAAGTAAATACACTCTCAAGCGCATGTTCGCATACAAATATGTAAAAAGTAGAATACATACGGATCGGTTTACTCTTTTAAGACTAAGATACCGTAGACAGACACACACATAGCGGTCAACCTTACAACCTCTTTTGGCGTTTAAAAACACCAGAGCTTTGTAATAGTAAGTCGAACTACTGTTTTTGTACAACCCTAGCATAGGGCTGTGGACAAGTTGCGTAGGGTGCATGTTAATTCAGTGTCCGCAGAGCACGTATATGGAGCCATCGCTTTGTGTCCCAGTTTTTGTTTATCTTGGCCAGTTTGTCCGACTTATGTCCGCTATTCTGAGGGGACTTTTGAGGGACGTGGGGCCCGATTCGGATTTTGAAATAGACATCTATTAGACATCTTTTAGACATCACCAATATACGATAACGATATGTTTAAGATCTAACATGTCAAATTTGACATTTGCGCGATTCTGGAGATACTCTTGAACGATTTCCACAGGATATGGCTTAGAGATCCAATTCACATCTAATAGATATCTTACTCTATCTGACGTAAAAGTGACATTGATTGCCCGAATTGCGCTGCAAAAGAGAAGTAGTTGATATCTAAACTATAACGTATCTAGAATGGATCTAGTACGTGTCGTCTCTTGTGAATATCTTGAAGTTCGAATACGGCAGGTGTTTTTACGTCATGATTATGCGGATTGGGCTTGGCTATGAGGGCTGCGGCGACAAATATTTCAGGCATATTGAGGAGAAAATATCACCATTTATATTTCGGATAATTTCTTAATAGAGTGGACAGCCAGCTGCAAACTTGCATGCACATATTTTGACTGAATTCGTTTCTAAAGTGGCCATGAAATTTTACTTTTTTTTTTTAATTTTACGGGAAAGCTGTTTATATAACCTGAAGCATCCAGTGCCTTTCGTAGCTTACTTACAGTAGCAAACGCTTATGTTCATTGGTACCAATAAGCTATTGGTATTTTTATACCACTTAGCCTGTACTTATGGTATCGTTTTATATTTTGTACTTGAAGATAAATTATGATTATTTTTTTTATCAACGATTAATTGAAAACATTTAAAGGATTACACTTTTAGAATATAATTGAATAGTTAAGAATGAGTAGAAACAATCAACAATACCTACTAATTAATTTAATTGTTCAAATCGAATCAAATTAGTCCAATCGTTAAAGCCTATGAGCTTATCTAACTATTAGGTGGTTCAGAATCAATTGTACGCTAATATCAAGCATAGATTTAGTTTTGGAAGTTATTGTGTTGCATTTAATGAATTTCAATGAGCATTATTCAAATTATAATAAAAGGTTATCAATTTGATTTGTATTTGTTCTGGATATATGATCAGTCGTGTCAAAGTTCTTTAAGAAACTCGAGATCTTAAATCCAAGGAAATCCTACATTACGCAATTTTCATTATAAACATTAATGCCCGCCGCAACAGGAGCCGTCATAGCTCCGGTGAAACTTACAAAGTTAGACAGGAATTTATCTGCCAACACCGATTTAATTAAAGGTGGGAGGCATAATTAGAAGGAATGTTGAATCGGCCGCAGATTAGATAGTGCTGCTCGGCCCGGTCGGTTGGAATCATGAAGACCCAAATATCACTAAAATTTTTGGGATTGTCTGAGATATACCTATTATGACCATATTTGTATTTAGATTATCATTGTTGACATTATAGATACCTACATGGAACTTGCTAACTATGTAAATAAACCGCCATATTGAAATTGTCAAAGAATGATGAATTTCTAGTGACAGTAGTTTGATGAGTTACTACATAGATTTTTTACATAGTTAGCTAGTGTTGCATAGAATGATACTTTATAATTTTATGTTTTCATGCGAAATTAGTGTAATTTATGTTTTTTGACAATCATAATATAATTTCATGCATTTAAGTATGTTGTATTGCAAATAAAATTATTGATAGATTGATAATTAATATAATTTTTAGTCAGAATTGTAAAACAAAACCTGTGCCGAATGCATATTTGATATTATATTTGCCCTATTTGATATTTTTTTTCTGTTTATCCCGGTTATCTTTATCTTGATGTATTATCTAATAATTAAATAAGGATGAAAAAAATGAAATTGGCTATTGTATTGAAAGTTCAAATATTAAGTGTTTTCGCTGTAGTAGTTTGTAGCGCGAGCAAAGCTGCCGCTTCGTGAAAATTAAACCAGACTGGGTATACCTACGTAGGCATACTGTAGGCATAACGTAGGTCGAGTTTCTGCCTAGACATAGTGTAGGAATGTGCATTCTTCAATAAACTCCATACCTAGATAAAGTTTTGAGGTTATAGGATAAACTTACGCTTAGTGGTAGAAAAGGTTTAGGTAGAAAAGGTCGATTATATATTCATTGGAAATAAGTTACTTATTTTGTTGTATAGGCTGGTTTATTCAAATTAACACGCAACACATAACAGCAGTAACATTGATTTGAAAATCAGTCTGTTGTGAAAAAACACGGTAAACAATCCAATTAGTTTTACACGCATGGAGGCGTCATAAGCCTTAAGTAAGAAGTGCAAATTATTTGAAAAAATTCGATCTATGCCGCTGTCGCCCGGTGGCACCTACCGCGATAGCAAAGGACGCTGGTTCGATTCCAGCCTAGGGCACTGGAGGCCACGGTCACTTTTTCTTAGTATATATGTCATTTATTTCAATTTATAATTGCCATCTTGGCTCGCTTTTGGAAGACGGGGCGTGTAAACATTAGCTTCCTTATACACAAGTTAATACTAGCTTATTTTGACGAGAAAACTAAGCTAGAGTTTATGAAAATATAAAACGAATCACGTGGAATCAATTCAGATCGTTATCGCCTATCTAACCAACTGTATTTAATTGGTAATGATTTCTTAATCAGTGATCTAGAAAATGTATTCGGCATTGATCCAATACTTGAATGAGCAATCGTTCGTTGGTAACGAAAATCGCTTAAACATATATTTTTTGCGGGGCAGGGAGAGATTTATGTTTGTTGGATTGTATACATTTTGGAGTTGAGAAAAAATTGAACATCAAACATATTTGTAAATATGTAACTATTTTAAATTTTGTGAACAAAGCCCAGTGACATTTATGGACCAGACTGTTGGAGTTAACAGATCATGTCCATAATGAGAGGGTTGGTCTGTATTTCCAGCTCTATATTGCGATTTTGTCATATACTCGTAATTAATTATTAACAATTGAAACTATCATAGGATAGGTATCAACAATAAGTCAGTTCATCAAAAGTAGAAATTTTAGATATAAAAAAATGTGCTTTAAAATAAAGTCATATCATTTGATATTTACCAGTCGCTTTTCGGTGAAGGAAAACATCGTGAGGAAACCTGCATACATCTGCGAAGAAGTTCAAAGGTGTATGTGAAGTCCCCAATCCGCATTGGGCTAGCGTGGGAACTATAGCCCAAAGCCCTCTCGCGCTCGAGAGGAGGCCTGTGCCCAGCAGTGGGACGTATATAGGCTGAATTATTATTATTATTATTAAAATAAAGTCAACCAGCATAAATATGTATATGGTATGCGGTTATTACTATACTATTGGGTACTATTCTCGATTTGTTATTCTCGAATATAATTGGTCGGAACGCCTTCCATTTTATATTTTATAATACAAGTAGCTCAGGATATGTATCACTATATGGTAACGTATTGATTTTTGAATGCTCTCGCTCTCTCTTTGTAATGTTTTACACCGAAGTCCTAAAGTCCTACGAGCTGTAGTTTACACACCCTTACACGGAGCAACGATGTTGGTGCCATTAACAAGCTCTGGACTTGTTAGGCCGGCTTGAACGTTGTTGCCACTTCGTCAGATCGCACTTATGAGGGAACGTCGTGATGCTTCTATTTTAATGACGAGACCTCGTTCCGACTGATGCGACTAACGCGAAGCGACGGTATTAAATAAGTGAATTGCAAAAAAATGTGTACATAGTTATCTAAGCACCTGTAATTAGTCTAAAGTTAATGGATTCCATTGTGTTACGACAGTTAAGCCATTTCTATTTAAGATGCATCAAAATGTGTTAGCGTATGCTATAGACTTATATGTGTACAAATTAAGTACAATAAATATAGCGCAATACAATTTACATAGTTAATTTTCGTAACACTAATGAATCAATTAAGACTAATCACAGCTGCGCTTAATTACAGACAATTTTGCAATTCACTCAAATAACTAGTGTGTCTGCGTTTTCTTGTCTCATGTAATTACCTTTTTAGGTACAGTAATGCGACTATATTTTATGCTCTTTTTTTTTACTGATTTCATTTCGACTCTAAATCAATAAGCCTTTCATGATAAATTCAAAAGGTCAAAACCTTTTTGGTGGGTTCCTAATTGGTCTGATATGAAACGGCCTTATTCGTTATTTATTAAAATTGTATTAAACTTAAACGTTTTTGGGTATTTGCGCAGACATTACTAGATCATTTAATACTTAACGTAAATGTGAAACTTTAACTTATAGCCTATAAAATACAGTTCAAAATCAAACAGTTTGTAAGTTTCTATATTATTCATTAACGCTTCGCAATTCAAAGAAAATACTAATATCATAAGTTAATTAGAAGTATACTGGCAATGGGTATAAAATAGTTAAAAATATGTAACTGTGCGCCCGCTGATCTCCGTTTAACGCCCCGGCCACGACATTGTCCGGCGATGGCTGCAACCATAGGTGGGAACGATAGGTCCAATCACTGTGTCTCGCTCCAACCTATGGTACCGCCGCCGCCGCCTGTCGCGCGATGTCGTGGCCGGGCCGTAACGTGCTACGCGAAAAACTTCGTAGCATAGTCGCGTAGAAGTAGGATTAGTAGGAAGCTACAATACCGTGCCTGCTACGTTGTCGAAGTCCAATTTATTTTGTTGCTGGTTGTATCGTTCATAATGTTTATCGTTTTCCCTACCCTTTTTAAAACAATAAAAGAACCCATGTCGAATATCGAACCAAATTCTGACACTAACAGCTAAAATGTCATCAGAATATTAGCTCGTCGCATAATAAAAGCGTTCGGAAAATGAAACGGACAAATGTTTGGTGTTGACCGCAAAACCGCAATGTTTGATTACTTTGATTGCGCACTCAGTAAACTTTATGGTGACGAATAAAATAGAACAAAAAACATTTATTGTTGATCAGTCAAATTTGAATTTTGCGTCGTTTTTAGGGTTCGTAGCCAAATGGCAAAAAACGGAACACTTATGGATTCGTCATGTCTGTCTGTCTGTCTGTCCGTCCGTATGTCACAGCCACTTTATTCCGAAACTATAAGAATTATATTGTTGAAACTTGGTAAGTAGATGTATTCTGTGAACCGCATTAAGATTTTCACACAAAAATAGAAAAAAAAAACAATAAATTTTGGGGGTTCCACATACTTAGAACTGAAACTCAATTTTTTTTTCATCAAACCCGTTACGTGAGGGGTATCTATGGATAGGTCTTCACAAATGATGTTGAGGTTTCTAATATAATTTTTTTCTAAACTGAATAGTTTGCGCGAGAGACACTTCCAAAGTGGTAAAATGTGCCCCCCCCCCTGTAACTTCTAAAATAAGTAAATGATAAAACTAAAAAAAATATATGATGGACAGTACCATGCAAACTTCCAACGAAAATTTGGTTTGAACGAGATCTAGTAAGTAGTTTTTAATACGTCATAAATCGTAAACCGCAATTTTATTATGTTACTTGCTGCTACGGAACCCTTCATGGGCGAGTCCGACTCGCACTTGGCCGCTTTTTTAACCAGGAAGCGCAGAAAGTGTCATAATTGACTATACCGGGTGTGGCCTGTAATACGAGCAAAAAATTTAACTGTAGGCTGTACTCCTCATACTGACCAACATTTGTTCAGCGACTTTTAAAAATAACTTGTAGTTTGATTTTTAATACACTTTAAATTTTATTCTAAGACGCAATGTATTACGAATTTCGTTATGCTGAAGGCGTGACAAGCAACGTCAATCACAATGATAATGGCGTGGCGATGGCGTCCATTGAAAATAATATTTATTTTGTATGAAAAATAGGGAATCTAAATACTTCATAATTTTTAAAAGTTGTTGAACAAAAGTGTCACCGTTTGAGGAGTACAATCTATGATTTAATTAATTTTGCTCGTGTTACAGGCCACACCCGGTATGTAGTACCTATTTAGACTGCTATAGTTGTTTGTCTAATAAAGCTAGTCTTTTTCTTACTTTATAAACCTTTAAGTAATTGTTACGCTAAGCTATAATAGTTAAAACGTTTGTAATGGTTATATTTTACAAAGTGTAAACAATTGTTGGTGAACCCATAAATAAAAAAAAAATAGTCTTCTAGGGTTGTGTGATAATAATCTTCATTTTTTATTAATTAACTGCCACGTTAACGTGTATTAGCATTGTTATGGCAGGTGTCCGAACTTCTTTACATAGCCCAGTCTCATTCTCCACCCAACCTTCAATCCATAGACCGGTATACTATCCACTTTTACTAGGTACAATAGTCCCAATGCCTGCTGCGACAGGTTCATGGGTGTTTATTGTTGCGCCTGTGAACGGGTCCCAGCAGGCGTTCTACATGACATTAAAGCTCTCCAAAGGGCCTCTAAGTGTTGGATATATATCCCCACGCAAGCCTATCAAAAGACCAGGATTTATAGGCCCGTGAAATTCAAAATCTTCATGTTTTATTGATTTTGAATATTATCTCTTAAATTATACCTTTATACAATTATTTTTATTGTTTCCCGATAACATCACATGATTTACCACGTTGATCACTTCAAATTTAACTTACAAAATTAATGGCCTGTGCACACCCGGCTGCGTGTGCGTGACGTGCACGTGCGCGTGCGGCGTTGTAGTATACAGATCCTTATGAGAGATGGCACACCGCTTGCGTGGCGTGTGCGTGTGCGGCTCCAACATTTTAGCGCACGCACACGCGCACGTCACGCACAAGCAAGTCGGTGTGGCTCGGCCTTAAATCTTAACACGTCCGATACTAAAATCATAGTAGCTTGCGGCGATACCACTTACTTATCCACTTATCGTAGTTTCGTCGCCCGTTTAACATAATTTTAATTCAACTACACCAACGCCATTTTAGTTCCACTGCAGCTCAGAGAATCAGTCGGTGGGCTAGTTGGCACCAGAATTTAGGGGCGTTCATATTTTACGCGAATAAACATTTAACAGGCGCCGCTGAGCTCGGTGCCAAGGGAATTCGAATCGCATTCAAAACGACGGTGCCTATATAGCATACCTATACCTATATATTACAGTCGACCATCGAAAGGTTATACTGAATATTATCGTCATTGTCAAATACTTAGAAATGTCATCTCAAACCTCTTTTTAAGCTGGTATGTATTTAAAAATAAGTTTTTGGCAAAAAATTCATTTTTGGTACAAGCATTTATCGCTCACTGTACTTTTCTTACGACAGACAACTAATACTCATCGAGACAATTCTAAAAAACCCTAACATAATTAGGTTACTTTGCTTCATCACAGAGTTCATATGGCCACCTCCTGTCTCCATCATCAGATCAGCTCGATGGTACCATAATACTGCATTGTCATCCGATTTATACATGCATGCAAAATTTCAGCTCAATCAGAAACCGGGAATCAAATTTAACTTACAAAATTTGATTATACACAGACAGACAGACAACGGTCAGGTGAAACTAAATAAAAGCTTGTAAAAAGTAGATACTTTTAGTAAATTGTTGTAGATAGAAGATATGTCTTGTAATATTTTCGTAGCTAAATGGATTATTACTTAGTAAACAACACGGTTATAAAGTAATCAAGACAGAAATAAAAAATATACATGCGGTCAATATGATAAATGTACAATAATTTCATAATAAACTGAATAGTAAATTTCCCTAGGTAAGGTATTATTTTTTATTTTTTTTTATATGTTTTGTTTATGCATATAGACAGAAAAATAAAAAACACAAGGTTTATGAACTTCAGAACCATATCAGATACCTTAAGAAAGTTGACATATAAGTATGTACCTACATATTACTTAATTAAACAGAACCGTCTTAAAGATATTTTAAGACGGTTAATGACCGACTAAATTAACCAAACTCTATGGAGTATTGACATCTGAGCAATTTCATATCAAAGCACAAATATGTAATTAGTGACTGTTGAACATATTTTGTCAATCTCATTAGTACGCATTTGGTATTCGATGGCTGACACCTATCCAAGTATGTGATATTTGTTGAAAGGTATATTCTCGGATGAATAACTTGTTACTGTTTATAGAAATAGAACTATTAGGCGTAGGTATCTATTTCCGTACGAGAATTCCGTACGGCAGGTAATTAAAGTAATATAGGTACATATAGTTGATTATTCAAGGAATGAAAGGCATCTATTTCTGACGAGATAATATTGAGTGAGAGCGCCAGTAGTCAGAATGGGTGCTTTTCACCCACGTTAAACACTACTTACTGATATCGAGGAACGTACAGTACAATACATGTTAGGGTGTTGCTTATTTCGTCGAAATTGAAATTTTTCTATGTCTCACTCATAGAAATTATACAACAAAATCATTTGAATATAACCAAGTTTTCATTACATGGGTATCTTAAAATGAAAACGTATAAGAAAAATAAAACGCCATACGGCAGAAACGTATCACTTACAACCCGCTTCATAGATAAACAATGAGTTTTCAGAGAATGAGAAATGAAAATATTTAGTTCCTGAAAATGTATTATTTAAGAACAAGTATTGTCCAAATCGAAGTGATGTTTTAATACTATATATATTTTGCTTCGATAGGCCTGTAAATAAATGATAATTATTTAATTAGAATAATATGACTATGATACGAGTACGTATATTTTAAAGGAAATAACTACTTCATAAAGATATATTATATTTTGTAATTACTTAGACCTAGAATAGAAAGTCTTTAATTTCTAAATACCCACTTTAATTAGTTTCGTAAGCTTGTATTTTAGCAGACTAGTAACTGCAATTTGAAACTAAATACAAGTTTTAAGTGGTCTAAGTGTCACTAGAAAATTAAATCAGTATTTTAAATAATTTTACAAAATAGCTTGAGGGTTGAACATGAACTGTAACAATTTTAAGAACAAAAATGTCTATAAAATGTTCGTCAATTGAAAATTATATCTTATTGTAGCTGACAATGTACTAACTTTGACTTTGGCCCTATCAAGTCCGATTAGGGTTTGCAATCCGGATCCGAAATGTATGAAATTATCCGGATCTGGATCCGGATCCGCGGATCTTCCCATACATTTCGGATCCGTCGTGCAAACCCTAAGTCCGATATAATAGATTTTATGTTTTATACTCGTATCTAATAATAAGTTTTATATTTCAAATCGGTAAAATTATACCGCGTGTGGCCTGTACATGAGCAAAAAATTAAACTGTAGGCTGTACTCGTCATACTGACCAACATTTGTTCAGCGACTTTTAAAAATAACTTGTGGTTTGATTTTTAATACACTTTAAAGTTTATTCTAAGACGCTATGTATTGCGAATTTTGTTATGTTTAAGGCATGACAAGCAACGTCAATCACAATGATATGGCGTGGCGATGGCGTCCATTGAAGATAATATTTATTATGTATGAAAATAGGGAGTCTAAAGAACTCATAATTATTAAAAGTTGTTGAACAAAAGTGTCACGGTTTGAGGAGTACAATCTATGTTTTAATTATTTGCCCGTGTTACAGGCCACACCCGGTATAAGTAGGTATGGTTTTATATTCTGTCATTATTGGTAAAGATGATGTGTGTAGGTATGTATGTAGGTGGTCCTCACTACCTTATTTGCTTACACTTGTCGACGTGTCACAGAATAGGCACAATATTTTTTATTGTGTCATTATTGCCAAAAAGATATATTATGTGTGTAGGTATGTATGTAGGTGTTCCTCTCTACCTATATGCTTACACGCGTCACGATAATAAAATGTGTGCTATTGACAGCTGATAGTACGAGTTTGTGAGATACTACTTTTAGAAATAAATCTTACTTGCGTCATTATACTACTCGTACGTGGAGGTTTGCCTGCTACTTGCAAGTAGCTAAATGATACGGAAATTTCAAGTAAACTATGAAAAACTAAACATATAAATGGTTCAAATATCAAACACTATTCTAATTTCATTTATTGAATTGTTTTGTTATTTCATATTTATGCTGAAAAAAGATCATGAAGCTAATATCTTCAAGGCGCTTTTTCCGAACTGGCCCCGTACACAACTTGTCAATCGCTAACGCTCCGTTGCGAACGAAACGCAACTTTCACTGTCACACTAATATGGAAGAATGACCGAGAGACACAAAGCGATTCAATGGCGAAGCGATAGCGATTGTCACCTTGGCTAGACCGCCTGTAGGTTTATGTATCGACATTATTTAGGGTCAACCCATGACATACCGTAAAATGGGGTGAGTTGGGTAAAATTTGACTTTCAAACCTCGATAGAATTTTATTTTTACATATGAAAACTGAATGGTGTATATAATAAGTGGTTCTGACGTTTGTATTTTATTTTGCGTAGGTCCATTTCATAACTTTGACGATAAAGAGGAAAACCCACCTCACCCCGTAGTGCCTCGTATTTGGGGTGAGAGGGTTTTTCATACAAAGGTGATTTTGGAAGATTGTTGGATTGATTTTTTTTATTATGCGTATTACTATAGCCCCATTTTAAATTGGAATACATTATTTTTGTAGCAGTAGCCTTAAAATCCCTTCTCACCCCCCTCTCAAACCTTCTCTCCCCATTCATAACCCAACTCTCCCCGCGAAACCTACTCACCCCGTTTTACGGTAATTCTAATTCTAACTGACCGGAACGATTCGACACAAGCGCAATGCATGTTATAAATTCCATCCCAAACATCGATATATCCAGTAAACCAGGTATCAATCACCTTTTTGTAAAGGAAATGTTCTCATTTATCATGCTGTACCTAGAGGTGTCATGTGCGCGAGTGAACTGTGGTACAAGGGATAAGCGACGGTGAAGGATAAAGCGACGAGCAAACGCTTGAAAAAGATGCTTGCGTTATTAGTTTTATGGCAGATTAAAGAAAACATGAAGTATCTTTTTTACAAGTTGTACATTAGATTAGATTAGATTTATTTATTTCACAACATATGATTACAGTACAAATTACATTAATGTCAATTTATAAGAATCTATATTGTGATCGTCAGAAATAAATTTAAATAATAGCAAAATAGTCCAAATTAATTAATTTCATTAATAATACATAATATGAAAACTTTCACCTGAGAATCATTTTCATTTGTTATGTACTATGTTTATGTATGTTAGTATTATACAGGTTGGCAATAAAATAACTGTGTTCCTTTTGCCAGGGAGGTTTTGGGATTATACTGAGCAACTTTTACCATGGGACCAACCCCGAAATCGAAAACTTAATTTAACGGGTTTACCAATAAAACTACTAGAAGACTATTATAATGATTGTATAATATAATGATTTCAGTCAATACTTATTTTACTAAAAAAAACACACTCTTTAATTCAAGAGTTTTTTCAGTTTGTAAAATACTCTTTACCGCATACAAAGTCATATAGGTATGGCGGATATAATATTCAACTCTATTGATAGCTATTAATATTTTTATTACATGTAGTAAGGGGTTAATTAGGTAGGTACCTAGTCAATTAAAATGTATATCTAAATAATAAATTTTTCACGATACGAATTTATACTTCTCCTTTATCTTGCACCATAGTCTTAGGGATATACAGTGTTTATTTTTGTTTTTTCATGTTTGCATGCTTTTGAAAATACGAGTGTTTAAAGGGAATTGGATGTTCATTCGTAATACGATGGCAGATAAACCAATAAAACTGTGTTTTATATTTATTTAATTACCATAAGTCACGCTCCAAGTTCTTAAGCCCCCAAAAGTTTCAAAAAGGTTTTCTAGCGCTAAGTACGTTTTATATTTTCTAAACAATACACCCTCCAAGGGTTCTTCGAATAATCATTTAAATGTGAAGTTCGAATCTCAAAAATATCCCTTACAGAATTATAAATTTCTCTTTAGTTACTACAAAGAAAATCTTTCAAAGTACTTAGCGGACCACTTGGCTTGGGCGTGTTTTTTCTTTCAACTACCATTATTCCTAATGGAAGGAGACTTTGATTTTCACTGCTTCGGGAGGTCGCGATTGAGAGGTAAATCTAATATTTATCTATCTCAGATTTTTCAACGCGGAAAATGAGCCATGGCCTTTAAAAGAACACTCAGGAATGGTTTAGTTGAAGAAGGAGCATTATCTTTTGAGGGCATTTTTACACGGTTATTTGTGAGAATCTTAGGGCCCGATTCGGATTTTGAAATAAACATCTATTAGATATCTTTTAGACATCACCAAGATACGGTAACGATATGTTTAAGATCTAACCTGTCAAATTTAACATTTGCGCGATTCTGGAGATACTCTTGAACGATTTCCGCAGGATATGACTTAGAGATCCAATTCACATCTAATAGATATCTTACTCTATCTAACGTAAAAGTGACATTGGTTGCCCGAATTGCGCTGCAAAAGAGAACTAGTTGATATCTGGGTCAATTTTTGAAGAGGGTGTTTTTTCGACAATTGTATGGCAATTTTTTATTTTTGAAAAATCTGATTTATAATCATCGTTTTAGGAAGGGTTCTTAACAACAAAAAATATACTGTAGGAGGCACCTCTGTAATTTTTATAGTTAGCTAGATATGGACGTTTAAAGATCGACATTTGTATGACACTATTTAGCCATTTTTAAGGCGCTTTTGACATATATACGGCATTTTTTCGACATTATATGGCAGTATCAACATGTATATGCCACTATTTATTATTTTTGTTGCATTTATAAGACCCTGACGACATATGTATAACACCTTCTCGACATCTGTATGGCACTATGTCGACATTTGTATGCCACAATCGACATTTATACGGTCAAAATAGCCGTATAAATGTCGCCATACAAATGTCGCGACATGTCGCCAATAATATTTTTTAGCGATATTTCCTACACAATACAACAGATTCACTTATTTATTTTACTATATATTTTAACACTATATTTGCAACTATTATTATAAAAGAAATATTTTTATTCCAACTATGTACCAATGTAATCAGCGTGCATACAAATGTCGTTGTAGTCGTACCAAAATATATCGAAAGAGATTTTTATCTGTTTTTAAATAAATTAAACTGTTTCCGGGTTTACATTTGATGTCAATCGATGCCCAACTAACCGCGCTATTGCGTTGTAAATTGAATCTAACCGTTATTCAATAGACAAAGAAGATTATAGGGGGTATATTTAAGTCATAACAAAACAGGTGCCGCGCGGGACAGCGATAAAAAGACTTCCCTTGTTTTATTAAATAACGCATTAATTTATCAATATGATTAAATCAATTCTCTAGAAAATGCTCTTTATAGAAATACAAAGTTGTTTATAATACGTTGTCTACATCCAAAGTTATGATTTTTTTTATTGCGCGATGCCGCCACTGGGACACGCGAAAAACGGAAAATTTCGCCGTTTTTGGAACTTCAAATGCGATTTTGTCAGGACCAAATAATATTTTTGATACAGTTGTGCATGATTTTTAAAGCTTATAATACACTGAATGACAATATATACATACCCAGTCTTTTAGTCCTATGGACTTCGAGTTTTAGCCGTGGGACAGCAAAAAATGCCCATTTGAAAATTGACCCATCTAAACTATAACGTATCTAGAATGGATCTAGTACGTGTCGTCTCTTGTGAATATCTTGAAGTTCGAATACGGCAGTCAGTAAAGTCAGAGTGCTGTTGTTATTATTTTGATTGAAAACACTTAAACTAGATAGAGTGAAAAGGGAGGGCTGTAAAATTTGCGTTTTTCTTATTCTGGTTTTGATATATGTTTAATCAATTGGTCCTTAGAAAAAATAGTTGTTTTTGGTTGGGTGATCCTTTTCAGCTGCTTTTTAAATATGCTGAAGGATGAAAAGAGACAGTTGATATCTTGTCTTACATTTTAGTTAAGGTATTTGAGGTTATGAGAGAATAGAGAAGACTTTACTGACATAATTATAGCTCTTAAATTATGATGATGGTTATTGGTAATCCTAAATCCTCGAAAATTCTTCCTCTAAACGCTACGAATAAATTCTCTACCAAGAGATCCAAAAAAAGGGATGAGTATTTAGTATTATGTTTGTATGTAATCTATATCCTATCCCTATATAATATGTAGACGAGAATATCTAATTTTTGTAACTTTTACGAAGTTCCAAAACAGCGAAATATTTCAGACAATTCTATAATATAATGTGTTATAGTGTGTAGCTTTCAAACAGAGCTCGACGGCTAATCCTATTGTCTGTTCTTAAGTAAAACCGCACGTGCTACTTACCTGCAAAAAGGGTCTTCATTATTCTATTTGGCACCTGAGCGCGGGCTAGTCCAACGCTAAAAAAACCAGTGTAGGTGCGCGCTCCGATAACGCGCCTTTGTTACGCATTTCGATGACACATTTTAAAAGACTGGTTCTGTAGCGTTCGACTCGCCGGCACTCAGTAACCGAAGTACGTATTTTTTATGCAGGTGGTTGTGGCACGTGGCACGAGCGGTTTTACTTAACAATAGACAATATAGGATTAGCCGTCGAGCTCTATTTGAAAGCTACACACTATACGAATAGATTTTCTAGTAAATGTGTTACGAGACTGATCTTTTTCTCAATGTCTGCGACCACATTATTGCGGCGCAGTCATAATAAAGTCAATAAAGAAAAGACGAACGACACTTGTAACGGTTCGGGGAGCCCTATAGTGGTATAAAATAAAAGTAATAAAGAAATTGGTATTAACAAGTATATTAATTACACCAACAAGAAATTTAAGGTAATATTATAATAATAATTAGCTCAGTCGTAATTTAAATAAATAGGTATTAATTTTAGAGCACAGGGGGTGAGTCTGTGTTTCAATAGGCTGGAAGACCTTGGTAACTAGGGGTAAAAATATTTGAATATTGGGCGCCTTTATAAAATAATAAAAACCGTCTGACCTCCAGTTAGATAAGGAATGAGAAACGAGCCTTGCAGATTCGTGGTGGTGAGCTCAACCACCCCGGTGCCGCAGCCGCCGCCTCCGAACGTCCATGCTAGTTAGGCCGCCAAGGAAGCACCAGCTCAGCGCGGTCTGGAGCACATCCTCGCCCATGCCGACGCCCTTGACTAACTAGGGGACTGAAGGGGTAAACGAAAACCTCTTCTTAAATAAACCTCTTTCTGAAATACCCTTTCTTGAAAGCCCTGCCTGAAGGCCTGCCTGAAGGCCCTGGAAATAATTTAAAAAACAATAAGTATGTGGCTTTGCCGATTCTCGACGAGAGTTAAAATTCACCAGAACGGTTGAGCAACTTACCCAATGCAGAAAAGAAGCCGGTTTGTAAGTCCGTGCTTTCATGTCGATGCATGGGGCCTTCAGAGGTTATGGTACGAGGAACATAATATTCTCCCTGAAAATAAGTAATAAAACAATAAGCACTGAACACGTCTCGAACAATTTGATACGTAGATCAAGAAAAATACTTACGATTAAGCGGTTTAAGCCGCGATTTAAACAATATGGCTCACTGGCCTTTGAAGAAAACGGATCGACATCCTACTCCATCACATCCGAAATAAAAATGACAGCTGACAGATCAAACCGAAGATACTTCCACTGCTGCGCTGCGTTTCGTTGCGCGCACGATGCAGATACAGCTTCCAAAACTCGTTTCAATAAAAAAAGATACTTAATAATAATTTCCAAAAAGGAAAGAAGAACAGCAATTATACTTTTAATTAGGTTTTAATTTTTGGAAATTAATAAAACATAACCTTTTATTTAAGAAAATGCAGATAGCGAGCTAACTCACGCCCTCTGTTGATCAATGCAAGTATTAAAACCAGTATTACCAACGCTCAACGCTAGATGGCCTTTATATTAGAAACGAAATATATTAATGCCTATGAGGCTTTAAAAAAAATGTTGTTACAGTACATCCCTCCCCGAATAAAATTTTGACGTAGGCAAAATTTTGAGCTGGTCTCCAGCTCCAAACATCCATCCGCAGAAAGTAAACAATAGTTACCCCGCACAAAATAATAAATTTAATAAAAAAAAACAACCACCCAAATCGAACCCACGCACTAAACTAGACTTACTTTATAGTAAACTCAACGTTTGCAAGTCGAGCTCCAAGCTACAATTAAATACTACAAAACGTCGCATCGCGTATATTTCTTGGTGACATAACGAACGGCCCAGGCCGCGGGTTGTGCGTCCAAGTGATATAGCGGAAGACGGCATATAGCCAAGTGAAATTAAACTAACTAATATCGGTGACTGTACTACAACTAATTTAAATATATACAACGCGCATATCAGGCCGTGACTATCAGACGTCAAGGTCTGAACGCGGTAATCAGACAATAACACAACAACAAAGATACGTTGACCAGCTGTGTCTAAACGACAGGCAGACGGTAACGTTCGAAACAACACGAGACACACAAGGAAGTCGACTGTACAGGCTCCATTTCAGGCAATGCAAGTCTGTCAGTCTGACACACAAAAATCCGATGTTTGCGGACAACGCTTTAAGGCGTGTACCACATAACAACCCCCTAACATCAACATTAACGTTCACGCATATGATTTAAGTCATACCGCAAAGCGTTAACAAGGTAGACGGCACTGCTATTAAGAACTTGACGGTTTAAAATCCGCCAAAACCCGACCAGCCAGTGCCGATTGGAATGCTGGTTTAAAGCGCCAGCACCCCGGTAAAACACGCGAAGAGTCTTTAAATCGTCCTCTTCGCCCACCAAAAACAACCAAACCACGTGCCTGAGTTACGTTTGCTCAGACACGATCGAAAGAAAGTAATACGTAAACAAAACTCCTGCACGCAACACATAAAAAAAACTCCTACCGAACATCAACAAAAAAAAACGCGCAATCACCGATAGTTAACTAATAAGTAAGTATTTACTCCATCTAAAGTAACAACAATAAGGAAAAACTCGATTTAAGTCGAGATAATAGATAAGGAATAGTAGGTAAATAAAATAACTCCCGGACAAAACCCTTACAATAAGATTGAACAATAAAGACAAACCTCAAAGAAATGAACCCGGTTATTACTAAATGCGCACGTTGGACTAAGTTAAACGATTAAAGAACTAAGAGGTCAACCAGTTATTCAAAACTTAAATGGATGTTAAATTTTTTTTTTTTTAGAATCACCCTGTATGCTCTTCACATGTTTAACTTACTGTGTTAAGGTTCCCAAAAGTACTACATATTTAACATGAATATCTTGTGCCACCATTTACAAAACCGCAATTCACTATCATTAAGCTAGTAATAATATATTTAAGGTAAAAACAGCACCAAATATGTGACTGACTGTACTTAATTATTCTCCTACACATCTATAGTAAGTAATATTATTTAATTTTAAATTAACCACCTTCCGGAACAAACAGTAATAAATTTAGTACAACATTATAAAAAAAATAAACTGCTGACTGTACCTCGTTCACATCAAAAAGACCAATTCATCTTCAACTATTAAGTATAAAAAGAATAGATAAGTTTGCGGTACTATTTGAAAGAAAATTTAGGTATAACTTGCTTACACTTTACTTCGGTAAAGGAATAAAATAGGTATGGTCAGCACTTTTAGCTATTAATAAGTAAAACTGAATAATTATAATTGGTAACTCACTAAAAAAAAGGTAAATAATTCCAACTGACTGTACTTTTAATACATAAGAAACCTCCTACAACAAAACATTCTAAATTAATTAATTATTTTTAAACTAATATTTTAACAATTATTTTGCCAACCATACCAATGAGGATAAATGTACACTAAAATAGGTACAGAAATACTTATAACACCTGTTCATAACATTCTACTTGAAATTATTTAACTTACTACCTTCATAACTACAAGATAACACCCTCAAAAGTACAAATAAAATATTTAGTTTTAATTACACAGTACCGCAACACTAAGGTAAATTAATAAGTAATTGTAAGAATACAAGAATGGCTATTGCTTTATAACCTCCATTATACACAACACACGGTGCTTAACCGCTTTAACTACAAAAGTAAATAATAAAAAGATAATGGTCTTCCAGCTTGAACACACTAGAGCCACACGTAGGGCTGCCACTGTAACGGTTCGGGGAGCCCTATAGTGGTATAAAATAAAAGTAATAAAGAAATTGGTATTAACAAGTATATTAATTACACCAACAAGAAATTTAAGGTAATATTATAATAATAATTAGCTCAGTCGTAATTTAAATAAATAGGTATTAATTTTAGAGCACAGGGGGTGAGTCTGTGTTTCAATAGGCTGGAAGACCTTGGTAACTAGGGGTAAAAATATTTGAATATTGGGCGCCTTTATAAAATAATAAAAACCGTCTGACCTCCAGTTAGATAAGGAATGAGAAACGAGCCTTGCAGATTCGTGGTGGTGAGCTCAACCACCCCGGTGCCGCAGCCGCCGCCTCCGAACGTCCATGCTAGTTAGGCCGCCAAGGAAGCACCAGCTCAGCGCGGTCTGGAGCACATCCTCGCCCATGCCGACGCCCTTGACTAACTAGGGGACTGAAGGGGTAAACGAAAACCTCTTCTTAAATAAACCTCTTTCTGAAATACCCTTTCTTGAAAGCCCTGCCTGAAGGCCTGCCTGAAGGCCCTGGAAATAATTTAAAAAACAATAAGTATGTGGCTTTGCCGATTCTCGACGAGAGTTAAAATTCACCAGAACGGTTGAGCAACTTACCCAATGCAGAAAAGAAGCCGGTTTGTAAGTCCGTGCTTTCATGTCGATGCATGGGGCCTTCAGAGGTTATGGTACGAGGAACATAATATTCTCCCTGAAAATAAGTAATAAAACAATAAGCACTGAACACGTCTCGAACAATTTGATACGTAGATCAAGAAAAATACTTACGATTAAGCGGTTTAAGCCGCGATTTAAACAATATGGCTCACTGGCCTTTGAAGAAAACGGATCGACATCCTACTCCATCACATCCGAAATAAAAATGACAGCTGACAGATCAAACCGAAGATACTTCCACTGCTGCGCTGCGTTTCGTTGCGCGCACGATGCAGATACAGCTTCCAAAACTCGTTTCAATAAAAAAAGATACTTAATAATAATTTCCAAAAAGGAAAGAAGAACAGCAATTATACTTTTAATTAGGTTTTAATTTTTGGAAATTAATAAAACATAACCTTTTATTTAAGAAAATGCAGATAGCGAGCTAACTCACGCCCTCTGTTGATCAATGCAAGTATTAAAACCAGTATTACCAACGCTCAACGCTAGATGGCCTTTATATTAGAAACGAAATATATTAATGCCTATGAGGCTTTAAAAAAAATGTTGTTACACACTTCTGGGTATCGTAAAAGAACGAGAAATATTCTCGAAAAAGTCTGATAACGACCGTGTCTTTTAGTCACGGACATTAATGTTATAAATTCGTTTTCTGGGAAGATAAAATGACTGATATTGAAGGGAAGTAGCGAGGAATTACGGCTCCAGCTAATAAATACTAGGACTGAGGAGCGATTTGACACATCCATATCAGTGCAAAGGCAGGGCCCCTTTGTGAACATCCATCAAATTGTGACAAAGTAGGTTGAAGGCACGGGCGGGAAAGGGCGGAGTGGCAAAACGTGGTTGAAAAAGTTGCCTTTTTTGCGGTTTTCCCTGGCCCTTTGTGCGTGCAGCATATAATTTATAATTAATGGTAACATTCCATTTCTAACCGCAGCTGCACTACCGGTACTGAACGCGTCGCTGTCATTGTCAATTTCCATAGTAAAATGAACAGTGATGCAGCTGTCGTCGAAATATATCAAAGGGAACCAATGATGACAAGTTTACCCTCCTTTTAATACAAGTAAATTCAGGCACGATTTGTCCCGTTGTCAACCGCTACTATACATTTTAAGTAGGTAATTACAAAAAATCTTTCAGTAGGTGATATATATGGACAATTGGACATAGTACGACACACGACTCAATAAAAGAAAACAGAAACACAAGCAGAAGCAAATATACTGGAGTGAGTTACGGATCGCTGCCATATATGACCCAAAATTTTTTTATTAAGCTATGAGCTTCATCACATATGATCTCTGAGTAATTCTAAGCATTTTTAGCCTCGGAGGCGATAAGAAGCGTGCGTCTAGTCGAGGAGGGCGGAGTACAAAGATGGCAGCCACCCGTCATCATTCAAAAAAATCTGTTCTGGTCTTGGTGGCTACTAGGGCAAGTTTGGTATCATTTTCGTGTAAACCGAAGACGTGGAATTCATTGCTGATATTTGTTTTTTTCAGTTTCATAGTAATTTTGCAAGAAAAACGTAAAAAGATAAAAATTTGGGATGGAGGTTTTTGCTTTGAGAGCTAATAACTTTTGTATAGTGGCCAAAAGTATCATACAAAAAATACTATAATAAAGCGCAATTCATGCAGCTTCTAAACATATACATGTTTAGTAATATCCTACTGCAAAAAGATGGTGAAAAAAATATTAAATGACCGCAGCGCGGGTAGTTGGACTCTCGCTAGGCGGCGTTTATCTTACAAAATGGTCGAGTACGAGTATCTACGTAGGTAACTATGCTTACTTTACTAGATTTTATGATGACGAATAAAATGCTTTCTGTATATTTAATGTCCGCAGTTTCCAGTACACAGACATAATTCTGGTATAGGTTACAAAAATACACACAGGTATCCCCATGTCTAAAGAGGAGGGCTCGCTTAACAAATAAGATCATGTACAACCGCAATTTCAGGTTGGGTTAGGTTAGGTTCGTTAGTTACCTTTTATCCCTCAGAGCAGAAAATAGAGGCGGGGCGGGGCTTCGTTGGTTTGTCACCAAGTCATACTTGCATAACCTATATTAGTATGACAAATATACATAGCTGTTATGATTTCTAAATGTAAGCTCTCCGCATAATAGTTATTTGTTTTACAAGGGGGCAAAGTTGTTGTTTAACCGCTCGTGCTAATATTGATACCCGATCAAGCGAAAGATTTCAAAATTGAACCACGAGCGTAGTGAGTGGTTCGAAAAATGGAATCTTGAGCGTTGTAAGGGTTTCAAAGAACGAGGGTTAAACAAAATTTGCCGCCGAGTGAAACACAGAATTTTTCACCACACCAACCTGAAGCAAATATTAAATGTAAAATATCAAACAAAATCAAACCAAATCAAATCCAAATGAATGTTATGTGCAGGTTGAAGTTATTTATTAAAAACAACAAGTAAGTACCTATAAAATTACTTAAAGTGAGTTATAACATGAAAATGATCGTGAAAATAAATATTTTTCCTCTTCCTAAGTAGTACAATTTCTCTCATAAATAGTGTTTTAATATTATCAGCAAAAATAAGAGCGCTATTTTATTAAGGGGCCCACTGATTAACAGTCCGCCGGACGGTATCGGCCTGTCAGTTGGAACAAAATTTTGACAGTTCCGAACAACTGACAGGCCGATACCGTCCGGCGGACTGTTAATCAGTGGGCACCTTGAGAATAATTTCATTTATAATAGTTATTTCTCGGACCCAATTTTGGACCCGGGTATATCCTTAAACTACGTTCAAAAGAGAGGTATGGGCACTGTGAATGTCATCTCGCTTTGTGTGGTAGGGCACAGCACAGCGGATGTCATTCCAGATCTATCCGAGCAGAGCCCAACTGGGGAAGTACGTGCTTACCTCCAGCTTACAGAAAACACCGGTCAAATAACACTAGGCCCCACTCAAATCGTTGCAAGTGCATTCAAATTAAAGTGCATAAAATTATGTCTGTATGATGAATTATGTCTGGATGAAAGTATTTTATTCGTCATCATAAAATCTAGCAAAGTAATCATACCTACGTAGATACTCGTACTCGATCATTTTGTAAGATAAACGACGGTCCACAAGATAAACGAAAGTCCAACTACCCGCGCTGTGGTCATTTAATAATTTTTTCACCGTCTTTTTGCAGTAGGATATTACTCAACGTGTATATGTTTAGAATCTGCATGAATTACGCTTTATTATAGTATTTTTTATATGATATTTTTGGCCACTATACAAAAGTTATTAGCTCTCAAAGCAAAAACCTCCATCCTAAATTTTCATCTTTTTACGTTTTTCTTGTAAAATTACTATGAAGCTGAAAAAAACAAATATCAGCAATGAATTCTACGTCTCCGGTTTATACGAAAATGATACCAAACTTGCCCTAGTAGCCACCAGGACCAGAACAGATTTTTTTGAATGATGGCGGGTGGCGGCCATCTTTGTACCCCCCCTCCCCTTATTGCCTCCCAGGCTTGAAATGCTTAGAATTACTCAAAGATCATATGTGATGAAGCTCATAGCTTAATAAAAATTTTTTGGGTCAACTTCATAACTGACTCCGCTAAATAACAGGCGATCTCCTTAAAAGTTGTGGCGTCTCCTCTAGCTGTCACTGCCAACGTCGTGCCATAATAATTTAACAGATGGCGTTAGGGAGCTAGAACGCACAAACTGCTAAGAAGATACTACGTCTAGAACGCAATTAGTATGAGAGACCTACATCGCGCTTACGGAGGTTATAATGTCAGTTTCTATATATATAACCCGACCAACTCTCAATGGACTTCGGTCCCCGGGCATAACACCCGCCTGGAGAGAGTACTCTCTATTCCCTCTCTACTTTCTACAAAGTGTTTAGCGTACCGAAATTCAAATTATCATCTCCACTGGTTTCCTTGCTCCTTTAAGTCACATCTATCAGAGTACGTCACGTGACATCGACTTAATGACCTCAGGCCTCGAGGAACCAACAACTCTCCCTTTTGATAAGCAAACTATTTAATTAAAGATTAACCCCCTTATTCATAAAACTTTACGGGCCAGATTTAGTTAAATTATGTTTTATCCCTTTCTTACATTACATTACATTAGTCAAAGTGACAGATGAAGACAAACGATGCATAGCTAATTCAGGCCAGTAAAGTTATGAATGACGCCATTAGATACTCTTCTAGTAACTTTATCCGTACCATAGAGAAATTAGTAACATCAGAGTTTTTAACTCATACATGTAAAAACCCATTTAATTGTAATAAGTTATACAAGCCTAGCGATACTTATCTATGATCAGATTCAAGCTTAATAAGTTTGAAACTTAGGATTAGTCATGAGTTTAACCTACCTGCCGTACAACTTATCATAATTAAGTAAGGAAATCTCTCTAACTCTAAACTTACTTAACTATTTTTGATGAATAAATGTTTTGCCTGATAAAAAAATTATAACCCTGTTACCATACCTACATATCTGAAATTCGATTTTAAGTTGATATAATAATAATTCATGGTTTTGTATATATCCTGTTATAAATTACTAATTTAATTAATTATTGTTACAGGTAAAACTGCAAATTCGTTAATATCAAAGTAAAGGTAAGCACTTTAGTAGTAGTAGTAGTAGTAGTAAAACACTTTATTGTACAAAAATAAAAACAAAACAGGAAAAATAACATTCGTCATTAGTACAAAGGCGAACTTATCCCTTTAAGTTAAGTTAAGGTATTTATTGAGTTAACACTGGCTTAGAAAACTACAAATTAATAAGTAATGTATTAGAGGTAAACGCAGAAGAGAAGAATAGCCGGATCTGTAATAAGACGGGACAAACTATGACAACTTATGGTATGAGATTGCTCAAAAGATTTCATACCACTTTAAAAAACCATAGGCCAAAGGTATGATGCCATCTTTCCGAGCGAGGGTGCAATACCTTTGGCCTACTCTCGAGTAGGTGGCGATACTTTTTGATATTAAACAAATGTAACACATATCATTGAAATAATAAGGATCAAAGTCAAATGGCGTTCTAAAAGTGTTAATCATTTGTGTCGAAAGATGGCAGTAAATGTACTGACTACATAATTTACTTTCACAATATTCCTCTATTTCAAATTCTCTTTGCTAATACTAATGAAAATAGCAATGACACGTCGACTGGCCATTTCAGCTTTATGTCAGTCACCACGAATCCGCACAAGAGCGAAATGATGGAGCCATTTCGGGTTCCGCCGGGGTCTTTTTAACCTGCGTTTTTATTAAATATTTTACGAAGTTTCTTGCTGTTGAATCGCGACATTTGTTGCCGTAAACAGTGAGTCTTCATGTCATTTATGTAGGTATATCTACAAATGTGAAAGTTTCCAATTCATTTTGGAAATGAATAAGGCGCCGGAGGCTTCGGCCCAGGCAGGGCCCGGTCTAACGTGAGTCATCCTTAAGACACACGCTTAGTTACTCAAACCCCTCCTCCCCTCTTATAATTGTGGGTCAGACGTTGGCTACTTATCTATTAGGCTGTAGTAGGAGCTACTCGTTGAAGAATTTTTGTAAATATTAAACGACTGCAGTGTTAGCTAAATGACATATACGTTTTATCAATCAAGTACAGAACCCCAAAACATTTCGTCTGCCTGTCAGATGACTGGCAAAAACCGAGAATAGAAGGAAATAAAAATTTGATAGCGCCAGCCATACTACGTTCCTTATGGATAAACTTTAGTTATAAGGCGAACGGCGGTAGTAAAAGGATTCTGGATTAGGAGTATGTGAGGATCAATATTAGATGTTTCTGAGATTGAAGTTTGGCCGAGTAAAAGCGTTTTGCCTTTCACCCATAATTGGCAGAATACCGAACCACCAGAGACACTATTGTACAACCAAAATAATCTATAGTCACAGAATAAATAATAATAATTCATATAATTCATAATATTTATTTGCAAAAAAAGGAGTTACAATAGTTGGTACATTATATTTATAAGAAAGTCCGTCCTTTTAGCCGTCCATGCACAGCATGCAAACCTTACAAGCTAGCCTAAATCTATATTTTTTTATTAAATAACAAATTTATATACAAATTATAGCTAAAACAACATAATCAATTAATTAATTATTTACAATACCTTCCGACCAGAACCAACAAGTAAAATAAAATAAAGAATAAAATCGAAATATAATGTCAAAATATAAATAATAATTAATTAATTAATGACCAGAAACAATAAGTTTAAATGTTGTCTAAAAGAAACGTCCCTACATTATAATACTGTTTTTTCCGCAACAAGTCTGCTACACTTTTTCGAAAGCTGTTAAAAGGTAGTCGTTGAATTTCCGGCGGCAACTTGTTAAACAATTTTATACACATTATATAGCACTAGGTACAGAAGACTCACTCTCTAACAAAACGCGTTTGTTTTAATCAGGACAGATATGGTCGCTAGGTGGCGATAGCGCCACGCGCGGCTTATGACTAGCCATCAAAATTGGTGTGGAACGGATGTACTTGTAGCTATTTGTTTCAAAGCGACGAAATCGCTGGGTGAGCCACGCCTGCTATAGTATAGTAAGTGTTTTTTATCAAACTTAGTTGCCTTTTTCACAGCTGATTGATTGCTGGGAAAAGAAGAATCTAACCAGGTTATAGAATCTAAGAATAGAAATATAGAATCTAAGCAAGCAGTGGTGGCCGAGTGGATATGACGCCCGACTTTCAATCCCGAGGTCGCGGGTTCAAATCCCGGCTCGTACCAATGAGTTTTTCGGAACTTATGTACGAAATATCATTTGATATTTACCACTAGCTTTTCGGTGAAGGAAAACATCGTGAGGAAACCTGCATACATCTGCGAAGAAATTCAAAGGTGTATGTGAAGTCCCCAATCCGCATTGGGATAGCGTGGGGACTATAGCCCAAGCCTTCTCGCGCATGAGAGCCTGTGCTCAGCAGTGGGACGTATATAGGCTGAAATGATGATGATGATGATGAACCAAGTTATCAAAATTTGTCAGATATCAATAAATATCGCTAAATTCTCAATGATGTCAACATTGTAGACTTAGCACTCCAATAAATTCCAAGCGAAAAGTCTTAGTCCGTAATCCGTAAAGGTTTAATAAAGTATTAATTCCTCTAACTTTTGATTTCATTATTCAATGATCATAATCTTTTATATTTCCGATTTACTCTGTAAATCGTGTTAGCGAAGTTGACTTGGTAAAAAACGTTAAGACCATTTTCCGATCCGAAACATTCTTCGAATTTCCAACTCGGCCTTAAGGAGTTTTGGGACAGGCTCACGGGCTTGAAGTTTGCCATTGCAAATTACGACTGGCTTAAAGAGTAATATGATTATTGGAATAGTTTTACAGTACTTACCTAACAGTAAACAGGAACAAGAAATATATGAATCTTAAAGTACCATTAACCGGGGTGAATAGGGATGGCTAGGGTGAATAAGGACAAAACTTTAAATGTGATTTACCTGACAATTTCTTAAAAAAATACTTACTCAACGGTATCATACATAATCGACGATAATTTTAAATCGAATGATAAAACTTGTGTAATTATTTTTTAATAAACTATTCAGGTAAATCACATTTTAAATTTTGGGCCTAATTCACCCAAGCCATCCCTATTCACCCCGGTTGGCGGTTAATAAGTTTAATAGTTTATAAAATACAAGGACTGATAAATTGCATTGTAGGTAAATACAGTCAGCAGCAGAAGTTGCTAAGCGAGCCCGGTGTTCAAAATGATCTTGACGCGACTTTATTGTTAAGAGAACAAGAGTCAAGGTAATTTTGAACACCTTACCCGCTTAGCAACTTCTGCTGACTGTACATATTTTTTGCCATAATTTGCAGAACAAGGCTAGCAGTCTGATTTTAATTGATTGCCAGTCAAAGGTTTGCATGTTAACCAAATTATATAAACCTTTGAATATATTTAATTATCAAACTCAAACACATTAAACAATTCAAGATGTAGGTGAAACTTCTGAAATATTCGCTGATTTTAATTATCGACACGTTCTTCGGTATTCGTAGGTATGTATAGCAATTGGAAAATTAGAAAACTTTCCCGACGATTCAGGTGGTCGGAATGAAAAGTATGACCAAGTTTCAGGATGAATCGAAGGAATGGTCTGGGAGACAGGCATTCGTTTACTCGGGTCATCGAATATTCGGAACATTTATCGACCCTCTGGGAAAAGGGAATTTTCTTATGTCGGTTGTTATATGAAGTGTTTTAAATTTATAACTTCTTAAAATGCCATGTCGGCACCAATATTAGCGTATGAAACAACTGACCAAAGTATCTGTCTCCTCGAATACTTTTCAAAATAGGGAAATAGTATTATCTCGAAAGTATATCTACAATAGTTTCTTCTTCTTCGTCGGTATCACTCTTGACAAAGTGGTCGTGGTCATCACTTTAGGTGTTGGTGGCAAGCTTCACAACACGTCGCCACTCTTCTCTGATGGCCGCCTTCCTCATTCATCTAGGGATGATGAGCCATTTACTGCCGATTTTATCTGGTCAGTCCACCTCATAGGCAATCTTCCTCGCGTCCTGGTACCTACAATAGTTTAATTGTTCTTTGTACAGAGATATAATGTCTTTTTGTTAGGCTATCGAAAAATGGTGCCTTTGACGCATAGTCTTATACGCCACTTTTTGTGCTGACTGTACTAGTATGCAACTACATTAAAATTGGCTCCGATAGCGTTATGTGCAAAGAATAAATAAAAAATAAAATAAATAAATATTATAGGACATTCTTACACAGATTGACTAAGTCCCACAGTAAGCTCAAGAAGGCTTGTGTTGTGGGTACTCAGACAACGATATTTATAATATACAAATACTTAAATACATAGAAAACACCCATGACTCAGGAACAAATATCTGTATCATCATACAAATAAATGCCCTTACTGGGATTCGAACCCAGGACCATCGGCTTCGCAGGCAGGGTCACTACCCACTAGGCCAGACCGGTCGTCAAGAATATATAAAGAAATCTTCAACGACAGTCATGCAGTCGCGTCAAATGTTTGTTAAACGTCAAGCCGTTAACCGTATACATTTATAACATTTTTTAGATTCTCTTAAGTTATATCATAACTATACTCGACGAGGTACTTTAAATTGTGAATGGTTCACAAACTAACCAAGTTTCTAGATGAAACGGAAGAGCGGATCCGGATCTACAAAAGTTTGATAGGGAAAAATATCGACAAGTTTTAATTTATCATTTGAAGTGGGCGAGCGCTGACTATCCGAAGTTTATGATTGAGGTTGAGAATCAGTAGACTTGTAGGTAAAATCTTGGAGTAGTAACATTATTGAGCGTTTTCCAAAAAAAATATACATTTCATTCATGTCTTCAAAATATTGACTTCTTGGGCTCATTTTACTCAGAATCATTTGTACATTCACGCTTCATACATGAACAAATGTGTCTCAAAATTTTGTATAAAATAATATTTTTCCAGTGCGTCACGTTCATACAAATGAAAATATATCGCGGTAGACCCGTTTGTGTAATTAAATATGTGTACAAAACGCGAGAATTTAAAGTGTTATATCAAATTATCCAATCCAATTTTGCATAGCAGGTATAATTTGCCGCCGCAGTATTGGCATATTGTCGACAATGTCGTCTATTATACTAAAATACCCAATTCCTAAACCCATTATTGGAATTGCTTAATGTCTAGATATTATGAGACTCCTTTATCTGACGCAAGACTTCATTGTAAGAAATTCTTAGCATTAAAAGCGCAGTAGATTAAGGATTTAAAGTTAATAAAAGAGCTCTTAAAGCTATTTCATTTCATAAAATATAATTAAACGTTCTACAAGAGTCTTGATTTTTTTCGCGCCTTCAGCGACTTAATGAGATAGAGTGAAAAAGTATTTGTTAGAAAATATCTTAAATTTTATCCGTAGGTAAGTGTGTTTTATTTAAAATGAAGAAGCGTAGCGCAGGAATTGGAACAGGAAAATGGATAAAATATAAGGAAAAATTGTCACAATTAATGGATTTTTTTTGCAATAAGGACTGTATCGTTTATTATAAATACAAATAAAACCTGGTCTAACTGTTGACGTGTGTATTATTTTGTATTACTATGTTCTTAAGGTATACTCTGGGGGTATTTTTAAGCCATATCTGATATAAGAAGGTTTTACATTTATTTTATTTTAGGGACTTTATGATGATTTTAATACCGTCTAGCAATTGTAATTTGGACAAGCCTATCGAGCTTAATTTGAGACTATTTCACCGATTCCTTGGTACGATTTAAAGAAACAAAAGGTTAATATGCTGCCAAAATATGCCATCTAAGTGTCCTTTTCATGATTGCTCAATTGAACATCCACAGAATAAATGTGGTGAATTTTTATCTTTACATGAAAACGACTTTTTATGCAACATTTTGGATTCCCGTCAATTTCTGACGCCAGCGAAATGAGGGAAACAGCTAAAAGAATCTACCGAAATCCAAAGCCTAACGGACATTCATGGCGTTGAACCATGGCTAGAACAGGTCGATAGAAACGCTCCATGATGGTTATATTGTATACCAAAGTCGGGGTTGTCGTAAGTAACATGCCATATTCTCTAAAAGGCCACCAAGCACAGATCCAAAACTTTTTTTCCAACTTAAAGAAATGATTAGACTATGCCCAGATGTTTCGCTTTACGAATCATATGTAATTGCTGTTTACATAGTACGATTTTTTTGGTGTAATATCTCGTCTTGTTCGCAAACCGTAAATTTTCTTGTAGTATTTGTCCAAAATCATTGTAGTTACTCGGGAGGATTGGGTAAATATTGTCCAAACCATATGCTTTACGTGATCTCCCAGGACGAAATGTTACTTATTATTAAAGCATTAATTAAACTATATGTGTAATTTTTTAATAAAAATATAATACTAGAAAAAACGGCTAAGTAAAGTTGTATTTATAATAAACGATACAGTCCTTATGTAGGTACCTACGTGATAGGTATACAGAAGTCAGTTTTCATTAAGCCTCTCAAAATGTTAATACATACATAATATTTGAAAAACTAGCCTTCTGCGGAAATAATGAACAAAAATAAAATTATAATGACAAAAATAATGATTGCTTGTTTTATTGTCCTACGTAGGAAATTCGAAATTCTTTTCGTAAAGAAATGGTCTTATTATTTTGATTATTAATTTCTATGAGTCTGAAAAAACCTTCAACAGAAAAAATAAGTTACTTATTCGTTTTTTCTGCCATATTACTGATGAATATTATTTTCAGTCCGTAGTTCCACTGTGAATACGGATTGTGTTCTTTAATTGCAAATCTCATGCTTTAATTTTTAGCGATCAGATCTTCTCTATAATATAGATTCTATTTTGTGATAAAAATAACTTTGAAATGTGAATGACTTTCATTAAGTATTTTCAATAATGGCATGAAGGGACACGACGTTCAGGGCTGTCAGTACCGCTGCTTTCTGGACATCCACTGTTTAAGGGAACCTTGACACGAAAGAAGAAGAACTAATGACATGCGAGTTCATTGATTTATATATTTTTATACGAATAACTGGACAGACAGAGTTAGTCTCGTTGCATGTATAAATAATATTACAAGCACCCGCGATCGTCCTAGTTACCTATTCCGTTTAATAGACGTATACACACGTTACGGAACGGAAATAAAGTAGGTTAGTATTACTTGCAACAGCCTAGAGCCGGTGATATTTCTGCGTGAGAAGCAGAGCAGGCAACGTGTGGATGTATATTCACCTACTACTAGTGTTGGTAGAACCATCATATTCATTGCTCAATCGATCATATCAACACAACTAATTTGTAGTTGTTTCATTTATAATATAACTTAATCTTTTTCAAAGCTGTGGCTTGGATTCATTGAAGCCCTACCGAATAACAGCAATGAATATAATAACCTATTTACCTTTGACGGTCGGTTACCGCGTCCTCATAGTTTCAGCTTGAATTTAATTGGAATCCAGTTTTGAATTTGAAAGGATGACTTTAGGGGAAAGGCTGTAAAAGGCTAAAAGCGCTTTGTTATATTAATTAAGTTTCTGATTTAGTTTATCAGCCAGTTACCGTGAATCTCAATTTATTGGTAGAGTTTTAGATACATAAATAACTACACCTTATAAATCAAAGTCCCCCGTCGCGTCTGTCTGTTTGTGTGTACCTATCTTTTATGTTCGGGATAAACTAAAAAAACTACTGAACGTAATTCATGCGGTTTTTACTAACCTATCAATATTCTTGAGGAAGGATTAAGTATATAAATTTTTAAGGTTTTGTGTAACTCTTGCAAAGCCGGGGCTGGTAGCTAGTTCAGCAAATATTCGACTATTACCGCCTGTTCAGGGTATTGGTTCATATTCCAAAAATTCTACCTAAAACCAAGAGGTCATAATAAAAACTTGCGTTGAATCTATTAGAATAGCAGACAGACTAACTAACAAACTATACATATATATTAGTAGTGGAAATTAAAATTTTGATATTTTATCAACTGACTAATAATCGACTGAATAATTATCTACATCAACTCGTTAGATTGAATACATTATGTAGATTTTGTTAGTTTAAACAAAACATTTCCAGGATTTCCCGAAATCTGCCGAAAGAGGGATGGAATTTGGTTTGCTATTTTGAGATTAAACTGGAAATAACGTTAATAATTAATAGAGTTCGTTCACCTCATAAATTAGGTAGAATTTACAACTACTTATTGTAGTTATAAAATAGATGAGATTCAGCGAGACCGTTGATTTTCAATCCCCATGCAAAAAACCTAAAGCTAATTCTTAACTAAACACAGACATATTTTATTTTCAATTTCCTGAGTTTATATCCTCCCTTAATAGCAAAAAAAAACTTAGAAGCTTGAAACTTCTTACTTTGCCAACATTTTCAATTTCAAACACATGCTCGAACATGAATCAAGGCAAAGAAGATCGCAAACTATTGTTTTACCAGCAGTTACTGTAAATTTCTTTCCAACTGCAACTTAAAGCCGGGTTATCCTTTGTGGAATGCACATTCAGGACTTTAAATACGATTTTGGTTTGATACTAATCTAAGTGCACCTACTCTTTGTACTGATAATCGTAACTGGGCGAGAGTAATGGGAATATTATTAAATAGAAATTATATTTTAGAATATTGGAATACGCTTCCTGGCTCCAGAATGGAGCACGGCAATTTCCAGCGGTTTCGAGCTCGTTACTATGTTTATAACTTGGTGTTTGAGACACACAGACATACAGACTTGGAAATTAAAATGGTCATGAATATTTTTGACATTTTCACTCCTCCTTACCAAAAAAACATTCACTGAACGAGAGGATGTAACTGATATCTTATTTTTATACCAATAAACTAGGTATTTGAGTCAAATATTTAATTGTTATTGTCTAATGGATAATAAACGAAAATTTACCCTTGCGTTTTTTAAAGTCAGCCTAGCCAAGGGCTACATAACTTTGAGTGTTAGCACGACGCTCATTAACTAAAGTGCCATCAAGTTATCTTAAGAAAATTTTTATATCGAGGTGCTTCATTTGATCCGATGTCTCTCGAGCTGAAAAAGTATTTCGGGTTTGTCGATGTTTTGGGTAGTGTGTGGTCCGTGTTTGAAAACACTTGCTAGGTATTTTCCCAGTAGCTGTTATCGGAAATCTCCCATAGTTTTATTACCTACTAGCCAAGCGCTTGGAAACAATTGCACTGGGTTAATACATTTTCTTGGAGGTTCACATAAACAAATCTTGGTTCTTATTGGGATTAAAATAAGAGTGAAAATAGTGAAAATACGGTCCGTAGTAGCCGTAGAACTATGTATATGGTAAGTTACGTTATTATGGTAAGTATTTTAAAGTTTTTTTAAGGTATACGAATAGACAACATGTTATAAGTTTAGTTGTTGTATTCTGAATGTATATCTTCTTCTTCCTGGCGTTATCCCGGCATTTTGCCACGGCTCATGGGAGCCTGGGGTCCGCTTGACAACTAATCCCATGATTTGACGTAGGCACTAGTTTTTACGAAAGCGACTGCCATCTGACCTTCCAACCCAGAGGGGAAACTAGGCCTTATTGGGATTAGTCCGGTTTCCTCACGATGTTTTCCTTCACCGAAAAGCGACTGGCAAATATCAAATGATAATTCGTACATAAGTTCCGAAAAACTCATTGGTACGAGCCGGGGTTTGAACCCGCGACCTCCGGATTGAAAGTCGCACGCTCTTACCGCTAGGCCACCAGCGCTCTGAATGTATATAAGAATAGTTATTAATATTGAAATGCATACAAACACATTAACTCACGCTACCACAATGTTAGAAAAGTTATTAACTGCCTTTTGGAATTTCTAGTTTTCACTATACCGGTTTTTAGAAAACGGAAAAGCCAACCATTCAATCTGTTGAAAGTGTGAAACCATCAAACTAGATTTTTTATTAAAAAAGTGCGAGTCGAACTCGCGTTCCAAGGGTTCCGTACCTACATTAAGTCCGACTCAAGCTTGACTGGACATTCATAATAGGTTTTCCTTGTATTTATAGTTACAGTCAGCCAAGAAAGTGGTGTACCAGTTTTCGACTCTATCAATCAGATGATAGAGTCGAAAAGTAGTAGACCACTTTCTTGGCTGACTGTACCTAATGAACTATTTTGAGTATGTTTTTTCAAAAAATTTAGACCCAGTAGTTTCGGAAATACAGGGGGGAGGGGGGATGGTAATTTTTTGGCTAATTTCTTTAATAACTTCTAACTTATTTATTTTAAAATATAAAAAAAAACCGGGCAAGTGCGAGTTGGACTCGCGCACGAAGGGTTCCGTACCATAATGCAAAAAAAAAAACAAAAAAAAAGCAAAAAAAAAAAAACGGTCACCCATCCAAGTACTGACCCCACCCGACGTTGCTTAACTTTGGTCAAAAAATCACGTTTGTTGTATGGGAGCCCCATTTAAATCATTATTTTATTCTGTTTTTAGTATTTGTTGTTATAGCGGCAACAGAAATACATCATCTGTGAAAATTTCAACTGTCTAGCTATCACGGTTCGTGAGATACAGCCTGGTGACAGACGGACGGACGGACGGACAGCGAAGTCTTAGTAATAGGGTCCCGTTTTACCCTTTGGGTACGGAACCCTAAAAATATATTTGAAATTCTCAAAATGAGCTCTTTCGTTTGATATATAACGCAATATAGTTTAAAAAACTTTATTTTTTATGTTTCTCGCTTATCTCCCAAAAGTGGGCCTCCATGTTTAAAATTATAGTACATTACTATAGAGGCCGGGACGAAAGGGGTTGCCGGCCGAAGACATATAGACGGCCGAGCGAAGCGAGGCCGGATAGGTCTGAGCGCGGGCAACCCCATTTCCCGCCGAGGTATGTATAGTGCTTTTCTCAAACATGCAATGAAATAAATAAAATAAAATAAAAAATCCACGAAACCCAAGTTTTATTTATAGAAAAAACTAAAAGTAAACTATACCCAAAATATAACCAACACGTACCTATATCATTATCACGCGTATGTTTTACACGAGTCGTGTATTTTTACTACCCGTATATTTTCATGTATCTTTGATTTTTTCGCCTTGTATCCGTCTGACTGTCGTTTTCGTCACATAAGTTTACATAGTCTTTCATATTGATATCATGTTTCACATACATCGTTGCTTTATGCATGGAGTAAATAAGTATAATTTCCACAGTGTTGACGAATTTGTAGTTACATTCATTTAAAATATGCCACAAAACTGTTTCTAATAAACTGTAAGCCATTTTTCATAGTTTCTCAAATAATAAAATTGCCATAAGCAACCATGTACATACTTCGTCTTTGACTTGGCGGCAGAGGCAGCAAGTTATTTAAAATCAATTCTGCTTACGCTGCCAATTCCAACACCTACGATTACAATTAATATTAATTTCATTATTTCGTCGGAACTCATATTAAAGTCAAAAAATCAACAACGCACCATAAATCCAATAAAACAGAATGAATATTTTTCAACTTTACCTCCATAACAATTTAAAAAATATAACTACGCGTGTTTGAGTAGACCGTTTTACCGCTAACGTTTAGATGAAATATTTGAAATGTTTTTATTTGTGTAGTTAAATTTATAATTTAAAATTATAAAATTATAGAATGTATTCTTTATTCAGTTTATGTTGATTTTATACAAATAAAACTGCAAATTATAGCAAACATTGTTTTTTGTTTTTTTTTTATATGCGTAGTGGCAGAGTGTCATTACGAACCATAAAGCAAATACTGCCTCTAGTTTTTTTTAATGGATGAATGCCACGATGCTGTGTCACAAATATCTGTGAAATGAACATTAAAAAAGAGGACTTTGCCGGCCTAGGCCTGCAAGATGTGTATGAAATTCCATTAACGACCTTTTGTCCTAGCCGCACCTGAAACGTCATACTTCGCAGCCTATTATAAGGAACATAACATCAATATTTCATTGCATGTTTGAGAAAATTTCTTTACGTTACACGTCCATCTTTGGCTCACTAATTTATATATGTGTATCAAATTTCAACTTAATTGGTCCAGTAGTTTCCGAGAAAATAGGCTATGACAAATGGACAGACAGACAGACGCACGAGTGATCCTAGTGAAGGGTTCCGTTTTTTCCTTTTGAGGTACGGAACCCTAAAACGCCACATTCCTATAGAGTGCGGTTGACAACTTAATCTATGCGCAACTTCCACAAATAACACAAATACGCAAAACATCCTGTTTGCTAGACGATCAAAGCCTGTTTTTTCTGGTCTTGACGTTTATAAATATGTTATATTTTTTATTTGGTTTTTCTTTTGTGATACACAAAACTCTTATTTACTTAAGAACATTCAAACACGCTCACTTAACCCTTTGAGGCCTTCAAACGTCAAAAGACGTTACCAGTCATATTACGTCAAAGATATAAGAGTAATATTTCAGTTTGTTCAAGTCAGCTAGTTTCCTGGTAATAAGATTTGACTTTTAACTTTTGATGAGCTTAACCAGATTTGATATTTAACAAGTTTTGATATTTGGGTGCCCTGAAAACCAGCGCAGTATCTTACAGACACTGCATATGCTGAGCGGCATCCTATTTGGTGTATGTTTCTTTTATAATCTTTATGTTGTACCTACCAAATGTAAGTTATTTTACGCCAAATAAATATTTTCTATTCTATTCTATTTTCTAAGTATCGACCATTGAAGAGTATTGGCTCTAGCTTACAATTTTACCCTTCGAAGCCAAAAGGGCTGATGAATTAAGTATTTATGAGGCAATTATTTATTTATTTTAAGCTTTATTGTACAAAAACAAGTAAAAAATACAAAAGGCGGTCATAATGCCTTGAGGCATTTTCTACCAGTCAACTACTGGGATAAACATAAATTAGCAATTGCATTAGTTGGGGGAAACAATTCAAATAATCAAATAATAAATGGACTTTCAGTGAAAACATCTGTTTAACTTTCACGTTTTTTGAGACAAGTGGTATAGTTTAAAAAAAAAATATATATATATACATACTTACTGAATATACTTATGTACAGATGGTACGCACTGGCGAACAGCTGCTTAATAATTCCAGGTGTCCATTAGTTCAGAGATTCTAAAATAACTACTGTTTTTCCCCAGTGTTATGGAGATTACATTAATTAGTGGAACGTGAAAGCTTGTATTTAGCACGAAACAAAAAGCCTGGACATGCAACATGTGCATATGAATGTAATGCATTAGCCCACAAAACCTTACTGCAGCTGCCGTCAAAGTTATTCTCAAGCAGAGTTAAACTAGAACTATGTACCTGATTAATATAAAGGATGGTTTTTATCACGAGATGATTCATAGAGAGGTGAACAGAAAAGCGCTGTTAGAAGTTATTATGGGTGTAAAATTAAATACTTCTAAATGAAAGAAGCCCGAAGAAATAATATAAATACAATAAACTACGGCAAAATATCACAAATCGATAACGGTAACATTACTAAACATACATTTGTAATCCATTTTCACGTGTGTTATCGTCGGTGCGAATAAAAAAATCGCTATGTGTTTTTATACGATTTTTTTAATTTGGCATATTTGAATTCCTTTTTAAATTTCCCGTCGACCCACATAAATATTTTTGTTATATCTTTATTAGTTTTGAAAATAAAAATTCCGCTATGTGAACACAGAACAACATTTGTCCAAAAAAATAACAGAACTAAACAAAAAAATAGCTATGTGAGTTTTTAGCACATAACGATATTAAATGCCTTGTTTTTCGTCGAGGGTGACGGCGATAATGTTGCACATGGCGATTTATTGTAGAGTGGATTACCCGACATAGACCCTAAAATCCGCTATGTATCACCTATTGTAGAATGAATTACCCGACAACATAGACCCTAAAATCCGCTATGTATCATCTCTCGTACTATGTTACTTAGGCAACAAATCGCTATGTGTACAAATTTCACACATGACGATTTTAATAAACCAAATTTAAATCGCTATGTAGCAAAATTTGGTTAAAATAATAATATTGTAAAAAATTACATATACATCTGTTTATTTTCTTCATGAGTATCATGTAAAAATCATTGATCTATCAGAAAAAAAATACAGGCGCAACAAATATATTACAAACAGGAAAATAAACAGTTATTTTTGTGTCCTGAAAAGTAGCTTAAAAATACATGGCGATTTTTTTATTCGCACCGACGTTATGTTCCATTTTTATTATGTTACTTGAATACTGTTTCTAAAATTAAAGCATAATCTTGTCTCTTTCAGGCTGCAATACCAAAAAGTTTTAATTTAATTAACTTAAGAATAAAACACGTACAAATTGTACTCATGCCTACGTGTAGACCTTCCGATTCTTTCATTTTACGCTATAGCGTAATCTGGCAACAATATGCATATTTTAAAGCCGCCAACTCACCGCAAATACAAATGCTCACATTTTGAGCAAAACTGTTTAACAAGGGGACTCTCGTGGATGTTTTGATGTCACAGGCTTGTTTGCATATTTCGCGGACGAATGTTTAAGGGAATTATTTTTTTACAAAAGTAAAAATATCAACAAATTAAAAAGTGAAAAGCTTATTATTATAATGCCTCCTCGACACTATCGGCAGTTGAAATTTTCACTGATGTTATTTCTGTTGCGGCTATGACAACAAATACTAAAAACAGAATATAATTAATATTTAAGTGGGGCTCCCGTATAACATTTGATTTTTTTACCATTTTTTGCGTAATGGTACGGAACCCTTCGTGTGCGAGTTCGACTCGCACTTAGACGTTTTTTTTTTGTAGTATAGTGGCTATCGTAACCGTTGTGTTTGTTACATGTAGCAATGTTTTGTAAAGTCGGTTCTTTTAAGTTAACCAACCTATTGATTGATTTTTAATTCAATCACAAAAATCTGTGTTAAAAATGCATGAGCTGGATATAAAAGATCTTGGAATAAAAACTGGCGAGAGCCAGTAAAGCAAAAAAGGTCCAGTTATGAATCCGGCGAGCCGTGCCGCAACATGAAAAGGACATTTTAATATAATAATTCAAATTGCAGTGGAGAGCCTCACACTTGTTTGTGACACGAGCTGGAAATACGAGCGGAAACTGAGTTTTTCAACACTTATTTATAGTATGAAGACATTAATATTAAGTCGACACTCATGGTGTGTTAAGAAACTAGTGATGTTTGTATTTAATTTAACTTATTTTATTAACGAGATTTTTCTGTGACGGTTTATTCAAGTCCCGTATTAAACAAACTAAGAAGAAAAATGAAAACACATAATTAAGAAAAACAAACTAATGAAAAAAACACTTATGTTGATGCGACTCGCATAAAAAGAACAGATCCGCGCAACCTGAAAACTAAGTCAAAACCTTTTTAAACCTAAATAAAAATAATTAATTGTTTTATAAGTGATTTTACAAGTTTTAAATGAAGTGTTATCAACAAGCTATAATTAATAATAAATACGCATAACACTGTTATATACTTATAGTTTAAGCCATCGTGAAAAACTTTTTTATTTATGAGTAATAAATGAGTACAAATTTAGAAAAGTGAAATATGATACCAAATTCATATTTTATATTGAATAAGCCTTAGGGACCTATTATTCAGCCATCTTCCTGCTTGAAACTAGCTCGCCATTACGGTCCGATATCGGAGCCTAAATAGAACGCTTCCGTCCGCTGTGGAGACCTAACTCGACCTGCCTCTAACTTAGGCTATCCGTTATTTAAAGTTAAAACTATGCATATAATTCAGTTTTAACTATAGATAGAAGAAGAAAGACGCTTATTCCATAAAGCGCACCCAGAGAGAGTAGATAGTCTGTGTTGATTTACTAGATTTGAGTTACATTTTTATTAAAAATATATTTTTTTTTACAATAAATACTGCCAACAATAACAACAAAAATAATAATCTCATCTACTCAAAGGTTAACTGGAAGAAATCCCTTAAAGAGATAAGTTCGCTTTTGTACTGCCTATCCTGTGCCATGAATTTGTGTTTTGTACAATAAAGAATTTATACATACATACTGCTATATGTGGCTTTCCATCAGAGAAGGGTCTTTATGCTTCATCTGCAATAAGGACCTTTTTACGGTGATTTTTTGTTTAAAGATTTTTCCCCTTATTCATAAACGTTTACTAAAGTTAACAAACCGATAATAATCGTTTGTCCCTTTCCGACGTATTGGTATGATGGAAAGGGACAAACGATTATTATCGGCTTGTCAACTTTAGTAAACGTTTATGAATAAGGGGGTTTAACTGCAGCGCATCTCGCTTCCACTAACATCTAAATTACTATGTGCGAGTGAGCACATTGGTAAAATTATCAGAATGAGATCAAATTCGCATTAATTTGTAGGTTCGAATCGGCCTTTTTTGTAACCGTCTTGACAAGGGGAAGGCGTTATTTATTGAGCACTTGATTTCATTCCATTTTGGCATCCTTCAAGCGGAATCAAATCATTCAAATCAAGTTGATGAACCATGCTCATTGTTAGATGAAATCATCATTTGCATTTGTGACTTCGAAATTGAGTTTTGCTTTTGTTGTTACATAATAATTTTCTTGTCACATTTGTTTCCAATTTGTTTACCTACCATTGAAATAAGATAATAGCAATTAACTGCAATATTCCTTTAACTGGGCATAAATGGATTTTATGTATTTGCAATATAGTTTACAAATATTTAATAAACTGATTTAATAGAACTATCTTTAAACAAAATTAAAGCTAGAAGACAAAAGAAAAAATAGAGTATGAGTATAATAGGCATTAAAATCCGATAAAATAGTCATTTAATTTTAGTCGCTTATAGGATTAACTCATAATTTCTCTCAACTCATAATTAATTTAGTTAATTAATCGATTGCTTATAATGGTTTTTATATTGTGTATTGCTTGACATTTGTATAATTATAATCAATTGTTATTTTCCTACTTGACGATCATAATGTAAATTCGTATAGATTAGTGTAAAATAATTTATATTGTAATTTCATATTATGAAATAAATAAATCTAAATCTATATATTATAGTCTACAAGTTCAGGAGCTCGTTCATGAAACTTGCAAGCGGAAGTCTCTTTTTAATAAAACGACTTTCAAAGAGGCTTTCGTTAGTATGATAATATACGTTTTCATGCACTGGGCCATCTACTATTCATTGTCTGTACAATCTTGGACTCTGGTTTCGAAGGGAAAGCAGCTTCAATCAAACACCTTGTTTTTATAAACAGAAGTATGTTTAATCATAAGTAATAGTTTTATTTACGAGCCCCGATGCATATGTTTTCGTCAGGTGACCCCATTTTTGAGGTTCTCGCGTTTGTTCAAAAATAATGTTTTTGTTTAAAAATTGCTAATATTTAATGCTTATACTAATGTAATTTAATTTTATATGGTAATACTCTGCAATAACTAAATCTAAATACAAGAAATACCGTTTGTACTGAAAGAAAAAAATAATGTTTTTTTTTTTTGACGGGTATGATTACAACATCTGTGAAAAGGGCCATTACCAGGGAAAGCAATAGGGCTCTGCCAATGTACTGACAATTTTGTTTCGAGCCCATGCATGCAGCAGTGCTGTAGGAGAGGACAATATGATTTGGACAACGTTTTTGAAAAGTCCTTTTTTTCAGCAATAAGAGTCTCATGCAATTTTATTATACGATCAAAATAAACTACATTAAACATTGCTATTATGGTTCCCATTACTGGGTCATTATATGTTCATGTGTAAAATTTATTAAAATAAACAAAATTGTTGCGCGAAACTAGACGAAATCATTTGCATCGGGGCTAGTAAAACAAAAATTTATTACATTAAAACAATCATAAGTACATAGGCAAAGGGTTAGATAATACATATGTGGGTAGGGTAGAAAAGTGGTTTCAATCGGCGGCACCGTCGTCGAACCCAAGCCACCTGGCGGTCGACTTAAAACGGTGGCGTGTGCCTCGGATACACATGCTGGTGGCGCGTATAACGGCGATACTGATCCTACATCTCAGCCAGCCCAGTATGGTGCTTAGAGAACGGTTCCACCGTTGAGATATGGTTTCTGCCATATCTTTTATAAAGGAGGACATTTGGGGTGCATAGACGCTGTCAACAGATGTTACAAGTGGGGTGAACGTTGCATGTCGCATTTCACAGGCCGTGGAATATTTTCTCTGCTTTTCGTCTTCAGCTGATTTTAGTACAGATGTGACGGGTCGTGAGAGGTAAGAAGGAGCGTCAGTGTCGACGACACGGATATCAAACAACGCCTCCCTCTGCGCATCCCAAACGCCACGACAAGATAGATCTGCAGGTAGGCCGCAGTCATTTTCCGAGATTATTGGTTCTTTTGTTACGTTGCCCCACGCGTGTTGACAAAGTTCACAGAATAAGTCTCTTATCTCATTGTGCCGCCTTGTGATTAGGCCTCCAGTTTTACAGCAGAGCGCGTGGTCGATGTTGAAGCTGCCGTTGCCACAGCCGTCGCATGATTGCGGCATGGCGTTTGGTGTTCTATGGTAGCGTATTGACAGCGCATCTCTGAATTCGTATGGGGATAGATCGAAGTGATCTTTTTTTGTTGGAATAACCGAGAGCCAATTTGAGGCCTTCGTTTTCATCTTGGCTGCGATGGATCTCTCGATTGCTCGTTTTTTGTTAGGTGTAAATTTTGCTAGGGTAGATTCTAGAAGTTTATTATCAAGGTCTTCTTTTTCTTTGCGGCCATCTTTGCGAGCATCTTTTATGAATGTATAGTGATCTGAAAGAACAATCTCTTTATTTTCGATAAGGGCTTCCGTGAGAGCTGTGCAGCTTTTTTTCGAAATTTCATAATTTAAATTAGTAGCATTAAAAGGGTCGCTAATGGCCAAACCGCCTTTATTTATAGGTAGGGAGAATAGGTCGGCTTCAATAGGGGAGACGTCACTTCCAAAGAGCGTTGGGAGGAAGATAGTGCGTAGGGCATGTGTTAGTGGTTCAAAGAATTCGTGGGAGTTTTTCAGGACACGTAGTAAGTATGACCATTTGAATTGAATTGCTTTAGTGAGGGCAGTGTAGGCAGCTTGCGGAGAATCCTTGCAGATAAGAGATATTTTTTCAACGGTGGAGACGAATTTATTTACATTATTTTTTATGAAATCCTCTTTTCCTTCACCAATGTAGCTTCCCAGGAAGCGAGATCCGGTGACAATAGTTAGATTAGTACCCTTGAAGATCTGATGAGCTATTTGTTTGTCAGATTCAGATACTATGAGCAATGTCTTTTTGGCTTGCGGAAAGTAGCCAAAGGATGGTCCTGTCATATTTATATTGTTCCACCAATTTCGTAGATTTTTTAGACTACCCTGTGCTGAGAAATCGTCTGCATACCAAGATTGTATGGTATTTTCATCTTTCATTTTGTTTATGATGGGCAGAGTTGCAAGGGCATACAGAGGCATGGCCAGTGGGTCTCCTTGAGTTACCCCTTCTCTGCTGTATAGTCTCATGTCGGAATCGCGAGTAACCAGTTCCGCGTGACCATTGTATGTATTATACAGAAACCGGGCGCAGTGTGGCCAATATATTCTTGCTTGCCAAAGAGCCAGTTGTCTATTGACAGCATTAAATGCATTATTTGCATCAACAAGAAGCATTCCCCAGTTTGAGTTAGGTTGACAATTATTTTGAAAGATGTCATTCATTGCGTGTATTGCACCTTCAATGCCGCTACTGAGGCCACTACAGAGTTGTGACTGGCCACATGCTTCCGTTACTTCGGAGCCGGTAGCTAAGATCATACATTTTGATAAGATTCGACGCAAACATTCGCCGATGCCGATGGGTCTCACTCCTGGGGATTTATCTAGGGCTACGAGACGACTTGACATTAGTGTGTAATACTTTTTTTTTAAACTAAGGGTCCTGAAGGGGATAAAACAAACAACCTGATAGTGGACAGGTACAATTTAATTGCCGGCCTGGTTAAGTTTACACTTTGGAGCTTAAACACTACTTAACGACTTATTGATAGTAAACTAAATTTATATTTATCTAACCGGGTTTTAATTATTGTTGGTGATACTTGGTCGATTGCGCTATTGGATAGTTAATACTAAAAGGTGAATAGTCCAAAATCGCAGTTTAGGAAAAAGTAGTGAAAGGCTTAGCTGCACTGTAGCGACAGTCGACGTCTCTCTCTCGACCAGATGGCCGGAGGTTCCAATAGCTCCGACTCTGGCGGGGCCAGCTGCACAGGTCGACTGGCACAGAATCTGGCCTACCAAAGGCCGCGCCCCTAGTAGACACCTCCTGGAAAATTCCGGGTACGGGATTAGTTCCACTGGCTCAGGTCACGCCAAGAATCTGTGGTCCGTGCCACGGGAGAGTCCGTTTCACATAGGAACAAGGGTTTCCATGCGTAACCCTTTGGGGTTATATTACAGTATAGAATTCAGCGCTACGCGGGATACTTTTATGTGGCCGCATGGCACGCCATACAATTTCTGACAAAAGTATATGAACGACGCCTTACCTGTCGGAGGAAAATCGTCTTGCCGGGGTTTATGAGTGATCGAATATCAACTCCGAAGTGCCCAGGACGCTCCTGGTTCGCCCTTTCGGGAAACGGGTTAACCTCAAGGTACACCTGAGGGCAGGCTGAAATAAACGGTTCACGTCAATAATCGCATAATCCAACAACAGATTCCGAATTTCACGGTCTTCACAAACGAATGTAAGATTACTTACCAAAGATGAGAACGTTGTCCCAATTATTTAATATAAAGCCGAGCCCGGCTAGGTCGGGGAAGAAAATCCAAGTCCCAAAATGGCCGAATCACTCTCCCCTCGGTGCCTCCTCCTCGATGTTGCCAGGGTTACAATCCCAAGGCATTTAACAAAACTGACGTGAAATTCTAAATACGGAAATTAGAACAGAGCGTGGTAAACGCTGCTGGACAAGCACGGTATGATATTTTTTAAGAAAGGGAAAGGAAGACTCGACAATCTATACATTCCTACCCGTTCATGGAGAATGATAATAATTATTTTGGTAAGAACTAGTTGTCGATCGAACTGGTTTCGAAGGGATTCAGACCTATCTCCCTGGCAACACGGAATCGCTGCCAACTTGACAGTCCATCGACACTATTCGAGACACAGATTTAATCGCCCGTCCGGCTTCATAGAAGTATTTTGTTATCTAAATATTTTTCCATTACAAGTGCTTGTATTTGATTCCAAGGAATGTATTCGTTATTCAGTTTCATGGTTAAGTGTGCTACAGAATTTCTGAGATGTAAACTTGCTTCTCCAAATCTTAGGAGGAAATCCTTCCAGTTTTCAGAGGTTGTACCGGTTGGGCCTCCGCCACCATGTAGCTTTCTGGCAACTTGTTCCACGTGATAGTTAGTTATGTCGACTTCGAGTAGTGGCGGCATTTCCTTGAGGTCCTCTGGGAGAGTAAATAAATGAGGATCGGGCGTTATGGAGGGTGGGTGTTTGTCTTTCAAGACATCGCCAACGGTTTTTCCTGTGTTGTCTATTTCATCGTCGGTGGTAAGGATTTTGCTGGAGTCTTTCGTTAATAATCAGTTTACGGCTTCGCGTATTTTGCCTCATAAAATTAAGCGTGTAAACATTTGTGTTACATCGTCATTATGTTTCTTTCGGTTGTATGAATTGCGAAGAGAGTTGTCAGATTTTGTTGATTCGGCTAGTAAGATCTCGTAGTGTTCATCTGTCCATAACTTTAAGCGGCGCTCAAGCAACCGGTTTATGTCTTTCGTTTGTTTAACATTCTTGTCTCTTTGTAACATGACTGCGATAAAAATTAGTACCCGTTCTGATGGGTATACGGAGTTTGTTAGCAGTTCTATTTCGTCGGCAAGAGTGTGAATAAATTTCCTGCTAACGGTACTAGAGGAAGGGAGATCGTAAAGCTTGCCGCGGAGAGTACATACTTTGTCCCAACGTGTTTGCCAGATGCCGTTTTTCGCGCCCCTGTCATTGAAGTACGGGGAGTCAAAGGCTTCTTCGAGTGGAGATCTTGGTAACTGTTGTTGTAGTGGAGGCACTTGAGACGAATGTTGTGGCTGAGGTGAGTTTTTAGAGCCGTGAGCGGAGCGTATGTGGCGTTGTAGACCTTTGCTTTTGAACGTTTTGGAGCAGGTTGGGCATGTTGCCATGTCGGCGTTCTCTTCCTGACATGTAGGATTATTGCGCGTGGTATGCATTTTACTAATTTCAATATTACAAAGTCATTTTGTCTGTATAAGTCCACTTGATCCAAAGAATATAATAATATTGTTAATTTTGTAAATGTATCGAAAATGTCACGGATGTAAATATGACAAAGGAAAATTTATTTTTAAGACGTCAAGTATGGCAGAGCGTTGTCAGATTTGTTGTGGAATTTTATAAATTGATTTTTATTAGGTTTTAGGTAATATTAGTTGAGGAATTCACATACACTGGAAATTTAGACTTTAGAGATTAATTTTAACTTTTTTAAACAGCCTGCCCCGAAAATAGCTAAGTTTCTTGAGAATTAGAATATATTTATGACGACGACAGTAGTGACGTTTCTATTTCACTTTTAAGTATGTTTAATCTGGCACACAAATCGTCTCATATACAAAAAATAAGTTAAAAATCTTATGTATTCTATGACAGACAACCGTTCGCTAGTTCTAAGAATAAAGAGCGACATCTATCGGGAAATTCAGTAAATACAGTAAATAAGGCATTTTATACATTGTCCTTAAGGTGGTTCGCTTTTCATACAAAATTCAATCAAAGCTCATTAAGTAACTACACACTATTAGTACACAAATATTTCCGCATTTATCTTCTTTCGAATATTCGTTTGCGCGAAATTAACAGGAAAACAATGTTTCATACAGAAATCATGCAAAAATCATAGTTAACTTTTCATCAATTTTACGTATGTATGTGTCACAAATGTCGTGTACAGATACATTTGCGACGTTGCCATACCATTTCCGACGTTGCCGGGCTGACCACGGCTCGAATTTGGAGTGCCGTCATGTTTAGTGCAATTTTGTTGACACTGATATTTGACAGGTAGTTAATTGACCTAAGCGAGAAGTTCGTCAGCTTAGCTAAGAACTATCATGGCGTGTTATGCAAACAGTCGCTTTTTTGCTTGCAAACGGAAGATTCCCGGTTCGATCCCCAGTCATTGTATGCTGGAACATAACTTTTTGTATTTTTGTTACACCTAAATTTGGTATTGTTTTTTTATTTTTATTTAATTTTTCTTATTATCATAAATAGATTATTAAGTATGGGCTACACGTATTCTTTTATTTTTACAAAGATAATTAGAAATTATACTCTTCCTAATCTCTCTGATTTTTACAATCAGGACTTCCTCACTGCAATAAAAACCGGGCAAGTGCGAGTTGGACTCGCGCACGAAGGGTTCCGTGCCATAATGCAAAAAAAAAAAACAAAAAAAGCAAAAAAAACGGTCACCCATCCAAGTACTGACCACTCCCGACGTTGCTTAACTTTGGTCAAAAATCACGTTTGTTGTATGGGAGCCCCATTCAAATCTTTATTTTATTCTGTTTTTAGTATTTGTTAATTGTTATAGCGGCAACAGAAATACATCATCTGTGAAAATTTCAATTGTCTAGCTATTACGGTTCGTGAGATACAGCCTGGTGACAGACGGACGGACGGACGGACGGACAGCGAAGTCTTAGTAATAGGGTCCCGTTTTACCCTTTGGGTACGGAACCCTAAAAAGAAGTGTATAAAATTTCCTGTGGTTAAAAATAATGGATTTTGTCTATGAATGAAAAACACAATTATTACTATAGTTTGTTTTTTTTAGCATTAGAAATAAGGTAAACAATCTTGACGTGTCCTTTAATTGAAAAACACATTTTAAAAATAAGTTACGGCAAATATGTAACAATTATAAATCTAATACGATCATTTATATTCTTCTGCTTTCATAAGTAATCGTTTTTAGGGTTCCGTACCCAAAGTGTAAAACGGGACCCTATTACTAAGACTTCGCTGTCCGTCCGTCCGTCCGTCCGTCCGTCTGTCACCAGGCTGTATCTCACGAACCGTGCTTAGACAGTTGAAATTTTCACAGATGATGTATTTCTGTTGCCGCTATAACAACAAATACTAAAAACAGAATAAAATAAATATCTAAATGGGGCTCCCATACAACAAACGTGATTTTTGACCAAAGTTAAGCAACGTCGGGAGGGGTCAGTACTTGGATGGGTGACCGTTTTCTTTTTGCTTTTTTTTGTTGTTTTTTTTTGCATTATGGTACGGAACCCTTCGTGCGCGAGTCCGACTCGCACTTGCCCGGTTTTTGATTTTTAAAAAACCTGATAACCAAACGTCGGACTATAGCGGGCAGTTTGAGGGCAAGGTAAGGTTTACAAAAAAATCTTAATTTAGGAGTATTATAATGTACCTAGTATTTGTCACATACCAGTTAATTAAATTAGTTACCCGTTATCATTTATTCATCTTTAATGTGTAAATACTCTTTGAAGCGATGGCTGATAGCCCACTGAAGTGGCCACTTAAAAAACAACTAAATAGCTGACATGCGTCATTATGACTGATGTTCATACTTATATTTGTTGGTAGAGTGCCGTCTAATCAATAGAAAGATTTGCTTTAATTGTTACATTATAAATACTAGGTACCAAATACTAAGTACAAATACTCGAAAGTGAATTGATTGATTTGCGAACCTTACCTATCATTTTGACATGCCACGAAAATGCCCGCTGGAGTCCGACGTATGCTGATAACACTGAGTATGTGGGGGAAGCGCTGCTGGCCTAGCGGAAAGCAATTCGGAGGTCGCGGGTTCTAACCCCGGCTTGTACCAATGATTTTTCGAACTTTTGTACGAAATAGCATTTGATACCTACCTATTTATACACCGATACCTATTTTTCGGTGAAAGAAAACAATGTGAGGAAACCGGACTAATCCAAATAAGTTTACTCTCTGGGTTGGAAGGTCAGGGCAGTCGATTTCGTAAAAACTAGTGCGCATGCCAATTCTGGGATTAGTTGCCAAGCGGAGATTGAATATCTGGGAGACCGACCAAAGCTTACAAAACATAAAAACTCAAAAATGCGCGTTTTCTCATAGACCTAGCTAAGAGATCAAACCCCTTATAGCAAATTTCATCGAAATCGTTAGAGCCGTTTCTGATACCATCCAAATATATAAATAAATAATTATATATCTAATAATTGCTCGTTTAAAGGTAAGATAACACAAAGGAGAAACAAAAAGAAATTACCTACTCGCACCAGTCTTGATCCCCAATCCTCTTGCACGTATTTCCACGAACATACCGTTACGCTATTGCAACATACTTACGTTGTGTGAAATTGTCTACTACAAGGATCACGGAAACACTGTTTGCATGTGTGAGTAATAGTAGGAAAAAGCGTGACAGCAACACTCCGTCGAATTAAAAAGATGGTTTTTGCACAATGAAGTATTCAATGTTTATTTTAATAGTTCAATATTTACTTAAAGAGTGCGCGAAACATACTTTTAAGTATACAAATACCAAGACCATTTCACAAAAAAATAAAATCTGAAATTTTGCAAAAGTGGTGCCATCTAGCGAGAGTTAAGTTTTGAGTAACCTAGGCGAACCACCTTAAAGCTCACCTTAGCGTCGGCATTTGTTTTTATCTTTTATTTTATCTGGCGCTGACGTCGCTATCGCCTAGAGCGCTGAGTGTCGAGATATCAGATAAAAAGTCAAGGCAATTCCGCTTTATTTATTTCAAACTATTCTGCAAATGAGGGATTTATGGGCTATTTATAGTCAGACATTTATCCCCTTATTCATAAACGTTTTCTTAATCGTTTGTTCCTTTCCATTATACCAATACGTCGGAAAAGGACAAACTATTGTTATCGGCTTGTTAACTTTATTAAACGTTTATGAATAAGGGGGTTAGTTGATAAGGGAGTAAAGGTACTAGAATTATTATTTTCTTTGAATGTCTAAATTGTTAACAAATTTTGTCCACGAGTCAGGTTAATTAACTTGAGTATTTGATTTCGTGCTAACATTGACAAATCCTAAGGAAATCTATTTAGACAATAAGGTTTAGATTAATGATTTATACCTAGGTATAACTGTTGCGATATTTTGATTTGACAATATATTTATTACATTTATTAATAAAATATAGGTACCTATAATAATATTGCGAATAAGAAGCGGTCAGACGGTTAGTATACATAAACTTATCAAAATACCTACGAGTATAATTATTAGATTAGTGTAATATATGGAACCGACATTTGACCTAATTACCGAATCCAGAGCCTAAATCTTTTATTGCTTAAAAAATTATCAACTTTTTACCCTAACCTATCCAGTTTTTAGGGTTCCGTACCCAAAGGGTAAAACGGGACCCTATTACTAAGACTTCGCTGTCCGCCCGTCCGTCCGTCCGTCCGTCCGTCCGTCTGTCACCAGGCTGTATCTCACGAACCGTGATAGCTAGACAGTTGAAATTTTCACAGATGATGTATTTCTGTTGTCGCTATAACAACAAATACTAAAAACAGAATAAAATAAAGATTTGAATGGGGCTCCCATACAACAAACGTGATTTTTGACCAAAGTTAAGCAACGTCGGGAGTGGTCAGTACTTGGATGGGTGACCGTTTTTTTTGCTTTTTTTTTGTTTTTGTTTTTTTGCTTTATGGTACGGAACCCTTCGTGCGCGAGTCCGACTCGCACTTGCCCGGTTTTTAAGTTAGGTTAGGTACAGTTTCTGGTGAATCATCCGTATTCCCAATAGCAACCTCATTGCGACTAGTAATTGTCCTACCATCCTCTCTTTGTGAACTACGAAGTTGCAATACCAACCTTACTCCATATAATTAAGGTTTAAATCAGAGAACCAAAAAATTATCATACGTGATTCTGACTGAACGTTGTTGAATGGCAATTGGACGGTCCATTGTCAGAAGAGAAAGAGCGTAAGTCACGAATATTTTATATTGAGATCAGCCATTTTGTAGTTCCAGGGCAGTGTTTTCGAACCGTTCCTGATGAACAGGCTAATTGACTTGTTTGGATTAAGATTTTCACTTGACTGTGGGCATGCGTCAACTGATTGCTTCGTTTCCAACTCCAGTGCCCAAGTTCATTCACTGTTAAACATTTTTAGGGTTCCGTACCCAAAGGGTAAAAACGGGACCTAATTACTAAGACTCAGCTGTCCGTCTGTCTGTCACCAGGCTGTATCTTATGAACCGTGGTAGCTAGGCAGTTGAAATTTTCACAGATGATGTATTTCCTTTGCCGCTATAACAACAAATACTAAAAACAGAATATAATAAATTTATAACTGGGGCCGTTATTTTGCGTAATGGTATCGGAACCCTTCGTGCGCGAGTTCGACTCGTCCTTGGTCGGTTTCTTAAATTAAAGGAGGGTATGAAAAATTCACCGCTTGTAATAGTTGTAATTTAAAAAAATATGTACTTAAGTTATCACTTGCAGACACCTATCTGCTTGATAAAAAATAGTACAGTCAGTGCAATCTCATTATAATGTCATAATATCAAAATTGTTCTCAAAGTTCATAGAACGCACTGTTAAGAGATTTGGGGTGCCTAGATTAGGGATATGTGCGTCTCGAAAAAAAATGTTAAGTGTATCTCTGCTTCATGCATGACTTTTTGACCTTCATATCTTTATAACCGTTTGAGCTAACTTCATGAAATTTGGGCTTCTAGATGTCCTTATGGATATAATTAAACACACGTAGTTTCATGTGTTTACGTTAAAGAGGTTTTGAGTTATAGAAGGGTCAAAAGTGGCACCAAGTGGTTCGTGTAATATTACACTCGGCGCTGGCTAGCCAGTTCCTTTGCTTGAACTTGGCTTGACACGCTGCCACGTGACTCGATTTTATTACATAGGAAATATGTACAACCAACAAAATGTGTATTATTTTCCTAACATCTTTAGGAACAACACAAACAATATAGTAACTGGATACCCAGGCGGGATTCGCTAATGGTAATCCGTCTTTTACTCGGTCGCGCTCACGGTTACATTGCTTCCAAACAAAATAGGTTACGGCACAATTCGAGCAACGAGCATTCTAACGAAGATGAATTTTTAAAGTTTACTTGATGATTGATGTGAAAGTTCCAGAAGTAAGATTTTATGCTGAAATAATACGTCTCAGGAACGTTTAGAAGCTTTTTAGTATCCGACTATGTAGTTTTATATATAACACAACGAATCTAGGTTATCGGCTAGTTAAATTTAATTTCAAAAATTGTAACAAAGCACTTAAAATATTTTATTTTATCATTTTTAGGGTTCCTTACCCAAAGGGTAAAACGGGACCCTATTACTAAAACTCCGCTGTCCGTCCGGCCGTCTGTCTGTCACCAGGCTGTATCTCACGAACCGTGATAGCTAAACAGTTGAAATTTTCACAGATGATGTTCTGTTGCCGCTATAACAACAAATACTAAAAAGTACGGAACCCTCGGTGGGCGAGTCCGACTCGCACTTGTTCGGTTTTTTTATGTGTTTTTATTCACTATGGAACAATGGTGCATGAATTAAGTATCGACACTAATAAACTATAAATATTGAGGCAAGGAACATAAGTACAGCTTTGCTTAAATTATTACCACAATGTTAGCTTATTTCAACGTTAATAATCATAATCAAACGTTACATGTCCAGCAAATAACTACATATACCTATTTGTATAGACTGATTAACCTAAGACAGTGGCTAGCTACATTCACAACTGAATATGCACCCCGAATAGTCAACCTCAATGCTACCGCCCTAAGCTAAAAGGCAGTTTTTCGACATTTTGCCAAAATGGACTTTTTGTGATATTCGTAATGTAGAGATCGAGACGCATCGACCACTTTGGCCCGTTTTCCGATAAGTGGCTTAGTTTTCGAGAAAAATATCGTAAAAAGACCGTATTTGCACTAATTTTCGTTCGTTCCTAGTCTAAAAAGCGACTATTTGACAAAGCCAGGCTAAAACAACGTATATGCAGCAGCAACGTATATACGTTTTTTTACGCTCAGGTTTGCGTAAAATCTTATCCACCATATCTAGCCTAAAATAACGTATAAGCCAAAAACTAGGCTAAAAAATACGTAAAAGACGCTATACGCACTTTAAGATTAGGATCTTTAGCAAAATTTTAAATCTGATACTAGTCTAAAAAATCGTATAATATTTTTTTTTGTTTAAATGTCGCATACGCCATTTTAGCCTAGTATCACTTAACTTTTTTACGTCACCATAATAGTCTTTAGAAACGTATAACTATTATACGTTCTTCTTATTTTGTATGGACGTCGTATTAAACGCAAACAAACTTTTAAAATGGTTGAAAGTGCGTCTAACTAGTCTATAACGCAGTATATGCTCCAACCTTCGTCATGCTCCCCGCGCGCCGAAAGACACCTTTACGCCAAGTAAAAGCCGTCAGCCGCAAGCGCAGGCTTGTGGCTGCCGGAATGAGAGCGGAGGTGGCTTTTTGCGCGTGAAATATTGACCGAACGCCAAGGTTAAAAAATACTTAATTATTGCATTACCATCATATGTTATCAATAATATGTAGTTTTTACAATTAGTACCTTCGAGTATTATCATTTTTATCAAGGTATATAATTTAAAAATGCCTCGCAAATACTTCCGCTCGACAGCAAATACGTCTTTCTAGCGTAGTTTGTGATGGTAAAATTGTTCATACGTACTTTTCTACAGCAAACGTTGTTTAAGTTTTATTTATTCATTGGACGGTTTGACTGCTTTTATTTAAATAAAATCAAATTGATATTACAGCTAATCGTATCGGGTTTAATTCCTTATAAGCCAAGTAGGTATTTGACATTATGAAGAGTTTAAATCTTATTGAAAAATGTTTTAAAGGGAAATTTAATGAGAATTCTTACGGGCAGTATAACATTTTCCGCCTAAGTATTTAGATAACCAGGACAAAGGACCATGGCCATCTTTGTATGGAACCTGGTTCCATCCGAAAACCAACTGAGAATTAAAGATAATATTATATACACATATATATATATATCTTATATATATAATATTTTGCTTAAATGAAATACTTAAGTAGGTTTTATCTAGTTCATATCGCACCAATAGATTTCGATAAGAAATATCGTAAATTAATTACTGCAAATTATATTACGTTTTATTTATCATAGTATTTATATATTACAGTACTATCTATTACGTTTTATAAAAAAAACAATATGTATCTTAAAATAGGTTGATATGTTTGTGTATTAGATAATAGTTGTATGTTAAACTAGTCAAAGCTATGAGTTTGTAATCTAATAGAAAAATAATTTTATTGTGAATCTAATTTTTAATTACAACCGCTAAAAGGCGTTTTAGGATTAAATAAATGACAGAGTATGTGCAGGAATTAATACACTCGTATTAATTTTATTGCTAATGTAGACTACATAATTTGCTAACGTATTACCGTGCGATGAAATTCCATGCCTATTGATAACAAACTAAAATAAATATTAGAGATGCCACGAATTCGGTAAAACATTATGTATTTTTTGAGTTACGTGTATGCAAAAACTGGTCACCTACAAAGATAAATGTTTGCTAAGATTTAAGTCAGCAGCAAGCTGGGTTCTCCATACAACTGTAGTTACGCTCTCATTTTAAAACGATTAGCTAGATTGCTCTAAAACTTTGTACTCAGTAAAGGATAAGGTATATTACAGGCATAGATGTAATTAATGCGTAGCTTCAGATACCATGGAAAAAAATACAGCGAAAATAAGTTTTTCATACAAAACTTATTTTTCCTCTATTTCATTAGTTTTGTTGGAATATAAACTAATGAGGTACTGGCATAGATATACCTCATGTCATTGTATGTGCAATTTAGTACAATCCAACACGTTGTTTTAAAATGAGTACGAATTTCCGTTTTTATGGGAAGTAAAAATTCGGCTGAGCTTACTGCGGACTCTGTTAAGTTTCGTTGCTCATGCTCATTAGAAGTATATGTAATGTCATTAGTAGAGTCGAGTAAATCTAGTCTATTATACAAATAAAATCAGAAAGGCCGTACACTAAAAATTTGTTACATAGGTATTATGGGGCTATTCCCACTAGTTAGGTATCTACCGCCAAGTTGTTACCAGTGGTAACTACTGGGAATTTATATCCCATTTTTCTTCCCAGTAGCTACCACCAACTCAATTTTGTGGTAACTACTAGGAACTTCTTTTTCCAGTAGTTACCACTGGTAAAAGGTGGGATTTTTTCCTAGTAGTTACCACCAACATTTTTTTACAGTACAGTTTAAATGTTTGTTTATTATATGAACACAAAACACTAACTACCAGGCTATTATTAAAAAAACAAGATCCAGCGATTACTTTTTGGATTATAATCTTAATTACCATACAAAATTAACACATAGATCGGGTTTTTCCCACTAATTACCATCAAGTTGTTACCAGTGGTAACTAATGAGATTTGTTTCCCAGTAGTTACCACTGATAAAAGGTTGGATTTTATTCCTAGTAGTTACCATCAACATTTTGTTACAGTTCAATAGTAATAAAAACAGTATAAGTAGAATACTATAAATATAGAGTCTTTATTGAACCCTAACAAGATTGTAGTGGTAACTACTCCCATTAGTTACCACTGGTAACAACTTGATCGTAACTAGTGGGAATAACCCAATTTATATGTTAATTTTGTATAGTAATTGAGATTATAATCCAAAAAGTAATTGCTGGATCTCGTTTTTTTAGTAATAGCCTACTAGTATGGCGTTTTTTGTTCGTATATAAATAAACATTTAAACTACGTGACTGTTTTTTATTCCCATTTCTTCCATAAATACTAATCTATAAAACCGTATATTCGGTGTTTTTGTTGGTATACGTTTTTTTACACTAGCACGCTAGTCGAAAATCTGGTCAAATTCATAATTTTTCCTAGTATACTAACCAAAAAGGCCGAATAGCTTTTAACTTAGGATCTCAAGTGCGAATTATTCATTGGTACTAAGCAAAAAGGCAGCATGTGACATATACGGCGTTTTTACCTAGTTTCTACTTCGGAACTAAGTTAGAACGCCGCATAACGCATGTTTACCGCCTTCTTGACTAGTACGACCTACTCATTTTTAAGCTTAATACTAATTTAAAGTGTTTTTTATAAAATAAAAAAAACTGAGCTGTTTAGAAACATACTATAAATACCTAAAATAAGTACATATATATACCTACCACATACAAAAAGAAAAAATGGAAAAAATTTTACCGTTTCGTAGAAATTCAAGAAAGATGTTTGGGTTGGTTTTTTGCGATTATCTCGAAACTAGCTTTTGTCGAAAAACTGCCTTTTAGACTAGGACGGCAGAATGTTCGAATGCAGTAGCGTTGAAGCATTGCTTTGACCTGTAAGCTAGGACTGATCTGATCAAACGTGAGAAGCAAATTGTCTAGACACGTGTTTGTGATACTAACACTGCGACAAGACCTATTGTTAGTGACAATTACTTTGGGTACATATGTGTGAAGTGCGTGATTGAACTACAACATATGTGCTATGAACGATTGTTCGACATATTGTTAGTTATTGCGATAAACGGTTGGTCAACAGAACGGTTCCGCGACGAACGCTTATCGTTGATTTTACGACAATGCGATCAGAAATAGGGTACATCGCCAATTATTAGCCAGTTTTCAATTACTGGCCACCTATACTAAAATGAATTCTGTGTATAGGTGAATAGAACTCATTTTTGTAAGAGGCGGCCAGTTATTGAACGAGTGGGTTGTGGATAAATTTCAGTTACTGGCCATTTTCCTTATACTGAAAATGAGTTTTATTTATCTGTAAATAGAATTCATTTTTGGAATAGGTGGCCAGTAATTGAAAACTGGCTAATAATTGGATTTTCGTACCTTATATACTAAAATGAACTTTGTTCACCTATAAATAGAAATCAAATTAAGTGGCCAGTAATTGGGGGGTGGCTAGTAATTGGCGATGTACCCTACATGTAAATATAGTAGGTAGGTATATTAGAGTTAGACCAAGATAAGTCTGCAACGATTTTCATAGCACACGCAGTGCAAGTGTTATTTTAAGCATCAAGCTTCTATGAAATACTTACTTAACATTTGCACTGCGTATGCTATCAAAATCGTTGCTGAGTTTTCTTGGTCTAAAAATATGTATTAACGCAACGCAATATTATAGCGATCTATTCCACAATGATTCATCGCAAGTTTGTAATTCAAAGTTCGTAGACGCAGTCATGTGTGATTGATAATGATGGTATTACCTACTATTGTGCGTACCACAGATTCAAGAATTTATGAAAATATAGAAAGTTTAAATTAAATCTTCCGCCAACTCCTGATTAAAATATATTCAGAAAATAAGAGGGTAATTTTTTATTGACTTCAACAGACTGGTACGAAATTGCCAATGGAGCATAATCTTAAGTAATTTGTAGCAATCAGTAGATATTTTACTTATTACATATTTATTTACCTATAGGTATATTAAATTCTATTCATAACTGTTATTTTATTTATTTAAATAATATGGTAATTTTAATGATAAAATAAGGAGATTAGGGGTCATATAGATCACCTTGATATGAAGGGTGAACTAAAAGGTCACCTCTGATTGTTGGTTATTTCTTAGAAAATAAGCGTTTAATTTCTATAATAGGTAGGTATTTAATTTAATTTCACAGATTAATTGACTTTGTAGTTTAATACTTGTTTGGGTTCTTGTTATCTAATTACTATTCAAGCTGTAATTTAAGTATAATAGTTTTAAAATTAGAGCATAACTTCGATTGTATGGGAGCGGCTTTTTGATAACGGGTTAGAGTGACATTCCATTTCCAACTGCAGCTGCAATACTGTTCATTTTACTATGGAAACGCGTCACTGTCATTGTCAGTTTCCATAGTAAAATGAACAGTATTGCAGCTGCAGTTGGAAATGGAATGTCACTCTTAGTGTGACTCTTATTTGTTAACTCGTCAAAAAAATCGACGCCATTATTTTTCGTCAGTAGATCCTGTTACTTAAAGATAAACCGTATTACTTTCAACTGAAACCGTGGTCAAAATCTAGTGTGTATATTAAATTCAGCGTTTGGCTTAATGCATCCATCCTCGAAAGCCTGATGGATCATTAAAACAACGGAAGTAGGTTGCGCCGCTCTGTCTGCCTTTGCCTTTTTCCGCCACGAAATTAAAGGGTTTTTGTTTTTTAAAAAGGACTTTTAACATTTTCATACGCTTTTTACTTAATAAAAAGCGCTTAATTTTTGGCAGCCGGCGTCACGGTAAATTTGACTTGGATTGCGAGATGAACTTGACACCTTTGATTAATAAAGAGTGTCGGAAGACTTCTCAAGATCTGGAAATGTGAAATAAAAATAAAGAGACTTTTTAGTAAACAAGCTGATTTTAATATTGTCTTCGGTTACCCCGATAGTTAGGTACTCATGAAATAAAACTATTGAAACGGATTGTATCGCGTATATTGAATTCATCCCGACGTTTCGAACCCTTTACAGCGTTCGTGGTCAACGGGTGACTGAGGAAAATCTACATTGTGCAAAAACTACCTACTTGCAAAATAATGAACCATCATAAACTATAAGGTCTATATAAATTTTAAGGTCAGAGTTATACATGCAAAATTGGTTCATAAGGCTAAATTTAATAGTTCCACATTACAACTATTTTCAAATAATGATTTTAATAAGATAAAAATACGTGATTAAGCTGATTATGTCGACTTTTTAAACTACGTGGATAAATAACAAAAAGACAAAAGGTGAGATATTTCACGCATAATCCACGACCTAATTATTCAAGGTTAAATATGGCAGCTAGAAATGAAATCCCATAGATAACCGCCAAACATTTCATGCCGACATTGTTGACAAGATCGATGGTCGCGTTTACCCGGTCATTATCTTATTGATAACCGCGTTCAATGCACAAATGGTCACATATACCTACCTAACGCCGTGACAAATAATTCTGATTTTGAACCTGCGGCCCTAACGCACTGATCAAGTGAATTCAACACACATTTCCGTCATTAACTCGGCCACTCGTTGATAAATCGTCCTGGCCCTGTATTCCAAACGATTACCGAGTGTTGCGAACGCAATCTTTATTTGTATAAAATCCTAATGCAGTAGCTAAACGCAGCTGTCGAGCTCGGCTAGTATTTGGAAGCTTTTTCTCAAGCACCAATAGGAGCGCTCCACATACCCTGTAACGCGGCCAATTAGAGGCACCTAAATCTTAACCACCATTTCGTACAATCAAATTATGCAAATCAGTCTTTAATCAGAATTCATACAATTAACACACCACTTCTACTCGTACATCTAACCGTTTTAGTCAAGAAAGCCCGTGTAAACCAGTACCTTTGGAAAATTATATCAGTTCACTAAGAATTGAAGCTTTTTATTTGAGTCGTCGAGATACTGACCTGCACGGCGGCTACACCGAGCGTAGGTCTGTGGTATTGGCAATACCGTGGCAAAAGTTTGGTGACGGAACTATAAGCGATGCTCGCATTCGAGGTGGCGAAAATATGAACTTTCATTGGTCAGAATTTTCATATCGTTTGATACTCGTATTATTCGAATATCAAATTAATGATATATTTACTAGCTGCCGTCACGGGTGCCACTGTTTTACACACTATCTTGCACATTTTGGAATATTTGTGACAATCAAATATGTCACCACTTTACATGTCACAAACTGATCTCGATTCTCATTTGAATACGTACCTACCTATTCGTATTTTTAGTTAGGGAGGCGAGGTAGCTAAATGGCGTAATTCAACGGCGCCGTCGAGACCTATCAAAATCGAAAGATAAAATAATTTCGAAAAGAAAAGCTCGTATGGCAAAAACCATTTTAGCGGTGGGTTTGGCGTGTACGGTTTTTCAAAAATGTTAAAAAAAACAGTTACTTGGGCATTCTCGAGCGCGTCAGATATTCATACTACGTATGCTCCGAGTGCCTCTGATAACAACGGTATACTAATCTGCCGGTTTGCGTGGTGGGGGTAGGCATATAAAGTAGTCAAAAATGCAAAAAAAAAAAAATTTACTCGAGCGCGTCAGATTTTCGGAAGGGGTGTTAAGTAGGCCCCAAGGAAGCTTCCTTTAAAAAAACTGACGATTTCGGCGTGACGATAAGTTACGATGAATTTTTGAAAATGCAAAAAAAAAAGTTTTTTTGAAATACTCGAGCGCGTCAGATTTTCATAGGGGAGGTTTATCTCGGTATCCTGAAAGCATATTTTTTTAATCTGACAAAAATGTTGGTGGGTTCTCTTAATCTGACCGATTTTATGATGCTTCAAGTCAAAAAGTTTTAACTTTGGACAAAAATGTAAAGAGACCTTTTTTGTGTAAAATAAAATTACCTTTTTTGTTTATTTAAACTTTTTTTTTGTAAAATGTATCGTTCGCGACTTATATGCCGCAACGCGTTCTTAGTTAGGAAGACGAAATGGCTCCTCCACACTTCCGGTCATGCGGAAACCGGCAGATTTTGTATTTTTAGTAAGTTTTAGATTATATTCTTCAAAATAAAAAAATAAAAAATCGCGCTAGAGAATGCCGGATTAACGTTTTTTTTTTACAAGTTCGCGACCCTATAACTCGACGGCGTCAAGGACTTATCGTCAGATCGTTAGTTAAATTTAGTCTTTAAACACTAAAATCAACCCCCAATATCTTAATCTGACGCGCTCGAGTATTTCAGACTATCCATTTTTTTTTACTAATCTGATCGTCTATCCTAGGCGCGCGTCACTACATATAGAGCTAAATACTTTACAAGGTTGTTCTATTAGGTCTAAGGTATCTCTCATATCTTAAACTGCCACGCTCGAGTATTGCCGAAAATTCCCCTATTCGCCTCCCTAACTATTTGGTGTGAGCGACATACGTTGCGAGTGATGTCAAAAGGGTGGTAGGTATAATATATGATAACTATTATATATGTGGAAAATAAATAGATTAAGACAAACTTTTCAATTCCTGTGAGCTTTCGTCACGGTACGCGATTGGAATTATGCCTTTGGCCTTTACAACGCCTGACTTTGGCGGGAATTAATTAAACGTCAGGCATGCCGGATGAAAGCGAGATACGCCTTTGGAAAAACGCTCAATCGTAACGGAGATAGCCGATGGGTGGCGTTTTTTCGAAATTGGGACGTTACGATATTTCAACATCGTTTTTAACGGCTTTTTATCGTTTGTGATCTATGTTATGAACTTTTCTTCTTCTACCTAGCGTTATCCCGGCCTTTGCCAGGGTCCGCTTTCCTAATACTTGCTTTCCTGCATATCTGCCTTCATTACATCAAGCCATCGCTTTTTTGGTCTGCCTTGGGGTCGGGGGCCGTCAAGGGCTAGGGCATGTTATGAACAATATTATGTAATTTATATCATATTATCATATTAGCTGGAAGACGCTGGATGCGGGTCGCTTCCAACCGGCACGAATGGAGGTCCAAGGGGGAGGCCTATGTTCAGCAGTGGACGTCTTATGGCTGAGATGATGATGATGATGATGATCATATTATTAATTTTTCTAAAACCTATAGAACTTAAATCAAAGCTGACCAAGAGGCTTTATCCTGATTATAATAACCTTTTATGAATTTAATTTAATTTTAAAATGACATACTTATTTGACATTTTCAAATATACATTTATTATTTATTTTAAATATACTTAAAAATAATCTCGTTTCTGAATAGATTTATAAAATTTTATTAGATATGTGTGCCGTAATTCGGATCTAATAATTCCAGCGAATTCGTTACGAAAAATATGTGGGACTCCTATTTTAGGATTCAAAGAAATAATAAATCACATGAAAATAATATGTATTAATATTTATCCTGACATTACAAGAATCAAAATTCGACAATTCAAGTGACACCTACTAATGTATCGTTGACTTAGCGGCTTGCTTCGCAGGCGGAGGTAAGCAACTGAAAAAGGTTCGCCACAAATATTTAAGTTGAGAATTATTATATTCACTACCATTTAATGGCGAGAAAAAGCCAAATGTGGAGATCGACTGTCTAGATTAATTATTTGTCTTTGACACCAAAGTTCTTTAAAACAAGGTACTTACACGAGTAAACGGGTCCCTTCGGGCTGAATTTCCAGGTTTAACGTCGAACTTGACGGAACGTGACATCGGGACGTAAAATTGTGTGTAAAAATCTTTTTGTAGGCAAGTACCAGCCAAGTTTGCAGTGTTTGAGCTTTATTTTATTTTAAGTGGATTTTTTTATATTTTTTACGGACTTTTGTACCACACACAGTTGACGAACTGATCAACGGCTGTCAACGTTTAGCGAAAAATGAAAAGCATTTGAAATTTTGACCCTCTTTATTTCCAGTATCTGGGTCTGGGAGACCGAGTTATGCTCGAAAAATATATAAATACTCAAAAAGCGCTTTTTCTCAGATACCTTGATCCATTTTTCGCCCCCGAAAACCACCATATAGTAAACAGTGAAATCGTTCGAGCCGTTTCCGAGAGACCCCAAATATTATAAATATTCAGATATCTGCGGCGCGGATTAGGGACACGAGTCAAGGTGGGTTGAGTTGTAAGATCAAAATAAAACGCCTCTGGTAAGATCCGAGTTTCTACGTACCAAGTTCATATGTTTAACTAAATATTGCTATGACCGTAAAACTTCCGACGGCAAACGATCGGAAACTGAAAATTTTAAAATACTTCATCTTTCGCCGCCTACATAATAACCCTCTTGAGCGCAACTTCCAGCGAAATTAACAAAGTTGAGACCCGCTCCGAGATCTCAGGTAGCATAAACCGTGATGAAATTTTGAGAATAAAAATAGGCCTGTAGAGAGTTTAGCATCTCAGTGGATTTATTGGTAGGCAATGTTTGCTTGCATGAATGCAATGATTTATTGTTTCTTTTTTGTTTATTTAACGACAACGATGGTAATGATGATGATGATAATGGTGGTGATGGTGGTAGAATGATGATGGTGGTATGCACTGTACCGTAGGTATGGAGTCTGTTGAACGAATGGTAAGCGTATTGGACAACAGCAACAATCATGTCAAACAATCCATTGGAACTTATTTCAGAAAAGACAGTAAAAAGATAAATAAATAACTTATGAACTAAATGTATCTAAGAATAATACTAAATTAAAACTAACAACCCTAAATATATTATATCTAAAATCTTAATTTTTGTACCGATACAAACGTGTCTGTGTCCATGAAAATACGAAGGAAAATAAATAATTCAAGCAAATCAATATTCAATCGTAATCACATCACACACAATCTTGTGAGACTTTGATGTTGGATACCTTTGATATTCTTGTCTTTTGAAACGTGAGTAACCAGATTTAGTTTACTATTAGAAATATTAGAACAAATTAAACATTTTAATAGAAGTTACTTGGAAAAATTCGAACTATGCCGCTGTGACTTGATGCCCGAATGGCACAGGCACCTGCCGCGATAGCAGAGGACGCTGGTTTGATTCCAGTCTGGGGGCACTAAGAGGACTTGGTCACTTTTTCTTAGTATATGACATTTATTTCCGATTTAGTTTATTCATATTTGTTATGAATTCAAAGGATCTAATTGAAGAATGTGCGAAATACTAATTTTGAGCCGTTGGAATTCAAGCGTTTTGTTATCCGCTCAACTTGAAACTATTTTAACTAGCCCGTCGAAACTTTGTGCTTAATTAATTTAGGGTAGCACTAATTTAATGAGTTCGGTGTCCTTTAATTCAGCGGAGAGACAGTTAAAGTTGGTTAGAAGTTTTTGACGGTATTGTTTAGAATTAGATTAAAATATCATTTTAAAAAAGGAACAAACTTTTTCAATTAGGTAGTGACTAAGAGTGACATTCCATTTCCAACTGCAGCTGCAATACTGTTCATTTTACTATGGAAACGCATCGCTGTCATTGTCAATTTCCATAGTAAAATGAACAGTATTGCTGCAGTAGAGCTGCAGTTGGAAATGGAATGTCACTTTAAGAGACAGTTGCACCAACCACATTTAGCGGAGAACGTCACTCAGCAGTCAACTATAGAATTTCCCATACAGAGTGTTTGGTGCAACCTACCTTAAATGAGTCTTATCTGCGGATTCACTTAAATTAAACTGAAGAAAAACATGCCATTTATAATATACGCATTTAAAACATCAAAGAAAAACACGAAATTCTATGTTATGTCAATGTACTAAAGATTCTTATCACAAAGAATTATGGTTGAATGATATTTCAACTAAAGCCTGACCAGTAATATTAATACTTATATGATCATTGATCATTGTCAAAAGGACGCTTTTATTCTCATGTAGGTATAGAGTGACAGTTCTGTATAGTATGAATAAGTTTGTTCCAGTAAAATTCCGCAACATGTCGCGTGATCATACATTTAAATTTAAATTCTCTCTAAGATTTACTGATCCTTCCTAAATTACACCACCAAAGTAAATCCACTAGGATTCTTCGCCACCAAATTTCCATTAAAGATCCAACCATAGGCCTCAACTTTCTCAACTGGCTTAGTAACGTTTTGTTGATGCATGTTTAAGAACTTAAGCACAAAGACAAACTAAAATTTACGTACCAACTATCCACTTAAGAACTTGTGCTATTAAGGGGAATGTTATTGGAAGCACTTAATCTCTCAGTGGTCTCGTGATCCGTGGGCCATTAAATTGATTAAGATGACGGACGCCTATAGATTCGTTATGTTGCCATCAAACTTGTGTGCTAAGTGGGACGGAAAGATAGTTGTCAAGGTATGGTTATTGGACAAATTATAGTTCATTTGGTGGAAAAACATTGTCTTGAAATAGAAAATACAAACTAAAATTAAAAACTAAGCTTAAAAATAAACTATAATTAGAAAATTTACCCCAAATCGCCGTCTATTGGCAGCGTGCCCAGAAGGCTGGCAGCATTGCCACGTTGTATGGCAATGCTGATCCGCTGCGCTAGATATGACCCAGCCCTCTGGTCACGTGTCAACTCGACTAACCTGCGGCTACATTCGTTGAAAACTCTGTGGGCGCTTTCCCCCCAAGGCCCCATAGTCTCAACCCCAAACGGCTCAAATATGGAATGGAATGGAATGTAGAATGTTTTGAGCTGGATGTAGATACACATAATTATGTAAAGACAGTGTTAACTTTCACACAATATCACACGCCTTAACATTGTTGAGATGGGGCTGTTTAATTATGTTTATGTACTAGCAACCCGCCCAGGTTTCGTACGGGTTACACAAAACCTTAACTAATTATATACCTAAACCTTCCTCAAGAATCATTATAATTCATTAAATCATTAAAATTCGATCAGTGGTTTTCAGTTCAAACCACAACTTAAATCATAAACTTATCGTTAACATACATACACACAAACAGACAGACGCGGTGAGGGACTTTGTTTTATAAGATGTAGTGGTATGTGCTGCTGTCTCATAAAAAAAACTATAATGAAATTACACAGGATTAAACACAAACTGAGAGGGGGTAAAAAAAAAGACGCCTTCTAAATCTCATCATTCATCAAACGATTAAAAGCTTTACTCGACTATAAACCTTAATTACAAAAAACAATCAAACTTTCAAACAACCCCGAAGTCCCTTATCGCAACAACACTAAAGTTGCCACACTAATAAATAATGTAATGTTAACTAGTTGCCAACTGTTACTGATCGGGCGGGAGTTTCGCTTTGAACCTGGTTCATTCGTAGTTATCAAAGTACTGTTTCAAACGAAACAAATTGCTTCGGCCAGTTTCGATACGGAATTTATTTCACTACTAACTTTTGGCTGTTTATCAAATTTTATCGTTTAGGAGTGGTGCTAGAGGTCTGTTGTGTTGTGGGTATAAAAAATATATATTTATTATTTGATTTTTTAGCTAAAATGATTAAGCATTTTATTGATATAAATTAAAATTACTAAAAGACATAAACAAACAGGAATATAAAACTAAAACTAACTACAATTAAAATAACTAAAACTAAAAATTAAAAATACCTATCAGAATTTGGTGCCTTCGGGAGGGTGCCCAACATGCAGGCAGCGTTCCCGCGCTGGATTGCGATGGCAATTCTTTGCGCGAGAAAGTTGCCTGCGCGGGGGTCGCCCGTTGCCTCCCTCGGCCTTTTCCCGAGCGCCTTGAGGAGCATATGTGCGCCTCTGCCCCACGAACCAAGCGTCTCGACGCCAAATGCGACGAATTCGTATTGGGCGCCGAAACAGCTGTATTTGGCTACCTTTTGACCTAAAATGATCATTTAGTAAGAACTTACTATTGACACATCATTTTCCAAAATGGACAGTAGTACTGATTCGACTCTACGGAGAAATAGTACGCAATGGCAAAAACATGCCCCGTATATTATTGCTACATTCATCAGTCTTCGCGTAATCGGGTTATAAGCAAAGTAATTTTAATATACATTTTGATTTGCGGTGTTTTAATGAGTCACCCTACTACCAAAGAATAATAACGAAGCCCTCCAATAAATTCGAAACACCTCTTTCGTGGCTACGTCATAGGTAAATAAATATAGGTACATTATATATAAAATTTATATCATAACATCAAAAATGCTTAATTATCCAGCGTCAATGTTCATTGTAACGTATCAAAACCCTAATAAATATGTGAAGAAGGAAAACTCTCGTAAATCTCGAGAGATCCTTCGGGGCTTGGGATCAAGGTTCAAGGGCTATGAGGTAAATGAGACTCTTTAAAATTAATGAAATTTTGTATCTTTTTAAATAATCAAGGGCTTAGTATTTTAAGTTTTGAATGATTCACGGTTAACAACAGTGGTAACGTTCAATACTCAATACTCAATATCTTTATTGCGAATAAGGAATAGTCCATGCAGTAGTGGATACACAGTATCAAACAAGTTAAAACAGAAAAAAAAAGTAATTTTACAACATGTCAAAAATATAGAAAATAAATAGCACATAATAAAATTGATAATGTCATTAGAATAATAATGAATAATTATACAGATTAATACAACACATCAGAAGATTCTACAAACAATAATAATAACAGTCCAAAACAATAAAAATCAAGATAAAATTAATGCAATTCCAAGGTCTATGTTAATCAAATATCTTACCAAAGTATTCGTCCAGGTTATAAAATGGTTGAAATGGAATGGTTGAAAGTGAACGCAGCCGATGCGATGCGCACGAACGAGGGTAGTAGTATAGGTAGACCTCGGTCGCGGTCTACACTACGCGATCTACACAACTTTGACGGTTGTCAAAGTTATGTAGATCGCGTCGGGTGGTTACCCGCTATCTTAACTGAAGACGGGTAACTACCCGTTAACAAGATTAGTTACTTACTGCCGTATTCGAACTTCAAGATATTCACAAGAGACGACACGTACTAGATCCATTCTAGATACGTTATAGTTTAGATATCAACTAGTTCTCTTTTACAGCGCAATTCGGGCAACCAATGTCACTTTTACGTTAGATAGAGTAACATATCTATTAGATATGAATTGGATCTCTAAGTCATATCCTGTGGAAATCGTTCAAGAGTATCTCCAGAATCGCGCAAATGTCAAATTTGACAGGTTTTATCTTAAACATTATCGTTATCGTATCTTGGTGATGTCTCAAAGATATCTAATAGATGTCTATTTCAAAATCCGAATCGGGCCCTTAGATGTAAAACTGCGTCGAAATATCGGGAGCTCGAAAACAATACAAAACGTAATCACGGTCATGGCATGGGTCATGGCTTAGTATTTTGACACATTTTTGTATTTGTACCTGTCTAATTTGATCCAAACGCACGAAGCTTTTCTGTTCCACCTGATTTTGTTCGGCACTTAGTTTCAGCGCTTATCAGATTCGGGTTCCGCAGCGCCATCGATCTTACGGAAGTTGAGTTATTTTGAAGCAGGTCTCAGTTCCAACCATTTTCATCGGCGCTTAGACCTCCGGTCATAATACTCGTAATTTTCAACTTCCATTCAGTTGTTTTCGCTGAACATTGGAGGAACGCATGTATGAAAATTGTAAGTCTTATTTTTCCCTGGCTGTATGTGTGTAAAGTGTCATTCTTTGGAGCTTGCTAACTATGTAACCAAACCGCCATATTGAAATTGTTCACTAAATGATGATTTCAATATGGCGGTTTGTTTACATAGTTAACAAGTTCCATATAATGACACTTTAGTTGTTTCTGACATTGTACCTTGACAGAAGTGTTAATAGTCATTTAATCATAGCTTCTCAACTAAATTGGATTCGATCAATAATTAATTGAACCTCGCCAACTAATTGCATCAATTGCCATTGAATATTGAAGAGCTCGAGTGGAAACTATTAGCTCTTTGTTAACTAGATGTAGGTAGTTAAGCAGCATGTAACGTAATGACTGCCTATAACCAATTTACTGCTACTAGTAATAGGAGCATATTGCTTATTGCTCCTGTCATTTACCTTTTGACCACCATTGAATATACATTAGTCGAATGAAAAATATACAAAAACCGGCCAAGTGCGAGTCGGACTCCCGCACGAAGGGTTCCGTACCATCACGCAAAAAACAGGCAAAAATCACGTTTGCTGTATGGGAGCCCCACTTAAATATTTATTATATTCTGTTTTTAGTGTTTGTTGTTTTTATTTTATTATTTAGTACCTATTTGATGTCATAGCGACATCGGAAATACATCATCTGTGAAAATTTCAATTGTCTAGCCATCACGGTTCATGGGATACAGCCTGATGACAGACAGACAGATAGATAGACAGACAGACGGACAGTGGAATCTTAGGAATAGGATTCCGTTTTACCCTTTGGGTACGGAACCGTAAAAAACTAAGGGTATAACATTCTATTTCTGACGGTAGCTGCACTACTGGTACTGAACGCGTCGGTGTTATTGTCAATTTCCATACTAAAATGAAGAGTAATGCTGCTGTCGTTGGAAATGGACTGACACCTTAAGACTTAATAATCTTCCTTCAGTTTATATTCTATATTTGAAACTATTTTAGCCTTACAAAGATGGCTACAAGTAATAATGTAGAAGTAACAGAATTGCAGGAGCGCCGTGTTGACTGGGAAGTTTGAAAGTAGGTACCTACTCGGTTTCCTCTGCTTTATTCTTGGTGTAAACAATAATGTTAAGTAGAACTCGGTGTCTGGAACCGGTTATGTCAACTTTGCTGGATGAAAAAATATTATTCGCAGTCTCTGGGCCCGATTCGGATTTTGAAATAGACATTTATTAGATATCTTTTAGACATCACCAAGATACGATAACGATATGTTTAAAATCTGACCATTTAAAATTTGACATTTGCGCGATTCTGGAGATACTCTTGAACGATTTCCACAGGATATGACTTAGAGATCCAATTCACAACTAAAAGATATCTTACTCTATCTAACGTAAAAGTGACATTGGTTGCCCGAATTGCGCCGCAAAAGAGAACTAGTTGATATCTAAACTATAACGTATCTAGAATGAATCTAGTACGTGTCGTCTCTTGTGAATATCTTGAAGTTCGAATATGGCAGTCTATTTCATATATTTTTTCATACACTTTACTGTCTGTGCTGTTCTTGGGCATAAGTAGCCACGGTTACTAACCAATTTTCAATTTTCGTAAACCTTTGTTATAAATTTAAAGGTCACGTTATAAAAATAACATCGTAACTATAATAATTATAATTTTTAACAAGCAGAAACGTCTGCGAACGATGTTATTAAGCTTAAAATAAATTTAAGAGTGACCCATAATATGGTGGAAAGATTTGCTGGCTATGGATGAGGTCTTGGTGGCTCAGATGGCAGAGCGCTGAAGTATCGATCCAGAGGGCGTGAGTTCAAGTCTCACCCAAGACAGTAATTTTTCCACTTTTAAATTTATTGTAAGTATAATAATATACAGGGTGATTCATGAGACGTGAGCAGGACTAATCCTGCACACTCAGTTACTGATAATTGATCGATCACCGTCGTATTTAGGTGAAACAACGACACTTTTTCGTATTTTTTTAATTTTTAGTGAGGGCAAATTTAACTCTCTGTAATCATGGTTACCCTACAAGACCTAATTAATAAACATAAAACCTCTTTAACCGTAATGACAGCATTTTGATTACGAAGAAAATAAACTGTCAAACTTGAGTGAGATACGAGTTTTCAAAAGCAACCAGACCGTGATGACAGTGATGACATTCAGTTTGACACAGAATATCGGTAGTTTAGTATTCTCATTTTAGGGTGACCATGCATGTCGTAAATAAATTTATTAATTTTTTTTTCAACACGAGTAGAAAATTAACGTTAATCTCACTAATACTGATACGAAACAGTTGCTTATAATTTACAAAATGCGCAGTGTTAGTCCTGCTCACGTCTCTTGAATCACCCTGTATAACATGACTAATAATTTTAACGCTTAATATACTTAGGTACCACTTAAAAATGTTCGTACTGCAATATTTGAAATCGATTATTGTATTGAAATAAAAGTAGCTTGACATTAATTTGACTGAGTTCAAGTATCAGCAATCAAATCCGAAAGGTCGAGCACCGAGGTTTTGAAAATAGAATTTTCTGTGACGAAGGTATCCCTCGTTATGGAAAGTTAAGATAATTTGTAAAATGAAAATAATTATTCAAACAATATTTTATCTTTGTTTCAGGTACAATAAACAAGCAGAAAGCAAATACGACAAACGATACCCAGAATACTGAAGGGCCAATTAAATAGTACTTACCTATTTAAAACTAATTTTAAACAATTAATTTCGTTTCTTTTTATTTCCTCTTCACTGCTCTCTTCGAGAAATTTCGTTAGCGGCGCTTTAATTGTGAGATAACAACAACACTTGAATAATCTTACGGCTTAGACTCACTTAGAAGATGGCCGATGGGGTCGAAAAGTGCTCGAGTGGAGACCACCGACTAGCAAGCGCAGCGTAGGACGTCCACCCACAAGATGGACAGACGACCTTGTTAAGGTCGCCGGAAGACGCTGGATGCGGGTCGCTTCCAACCGGTATGAATGTAGGTCCAAGGGGGAGGCCTATGTTCAGCAGTGGACGTCTTATGGCTGAGATGATGATGATGAGACTCACTTGTTTTAGCTACTCGCGCGACATGTTTCGGAGAGCCTAGGTCTCCTTTCTCGAGCACTTAGGTAACAGTGCGAGCAGCGTTCACGACGGCCATGTATCGCGTACCAGTTTAAATTCGATTAACAACACTTTTCCCGTTTGTTTATTCACTGTAATCAAGTAAATACAAAACATAATATAATCGTAATTAATTTCACGCCCCTATAATTTAATTTTGTCCCCGTTCAACCAAATTGCAAAATACTTGTACAGTGTTCGGTATAGTCCAAAAATTTCTAAGCTTTGTGCGGAAGTTATGATCGGATTATAGTTCAGCCACAGTCAAACCTACATCAGTATGCAGTGGGCATACATTTTTAACCAGTTATTAAGTAAATAAGATTGAGTACCTAGGGGTCATCCATTAATTACGTCACACGAATTTCTAGGTTTTTTGACCCCTCCCCCCTCCTTGTCACATTTGGTCACATTTGGCAAACCCCTCCCTAGTGTGACGTCACATTTTTTCTACGAAATCGCCTAATCGAATTAAGTAAGTACCTAAGTATTATTAATATTTTATCAAAATATTTTTGACGATATAAATATTAGTAATTTTATAACCCAAAACTGCTTAGGAAAGAAAATTGAAAGAATAAAAACGATTATCGTTTTAAAAACTTGTTATTTAAATGTACAGCGAGTAAAATAATTAAAAAAAAAAATCGGTTACTGATGAAGTTAAAGTGACATCACAAAGTTTGTGTCTCCCCCCTCCCCCATGTCACGATATGTCACATTTTCTTGACCCCCTCCCTCCCCCTAAACGTGTGACGTAATTAATGGATGACCCCCTAAGTAAAATTTCAACATTGCAAGGATACCGGCGATAGGTCGCTAGAGTTTATGTACTGTATGAAAAGTTTAACAGTTTTCTATGAAAAGTTGCGTTACGTTATTTGGTTGGTGTAACCTGAACGTTTTTTTTCTATGCTTTAATAGGTACCTACAGCCTACTTTACTTGGACCACTGGTAGTTACTGTGGTATGGAAGCCAAGAGTTATAACTAGAAAATGGAAAAGCGTCAGAAAGTAGCTTCTGTATTGAGATCTTCCCTAACTGGCGTTCGCGGCCGGGCTGACCAGCCTCGAATACTTACTTATATCGTGTCTATAAACTCAACAGCTACTAGGTGTTTTTTAATACCAACATTATATAGATGCATTATTTCTTCTTAAGGATCACTCACGCTAGAACATCGTGGTCTGGGCCGCGGCGTTTGACTCTTCAGTTTTCTATAAAACCACTGCTTTGACGCGCCGTATAGCGTGAATCAACCTTTATTTTTTATATAATTTTTTTACCTTTATATTAATTATATTTCTGTTTTTAAACTGAACTACTGATTACGTCAGTAGTATTGCGGCTAGTCCGGTATGTAGGCAGGAATCCTCGCGTCGCTGCTGATTGATCGATGGGGCTAGTTTGGTGTCCCGAAAGTTTTTGTTTACGGGACAAGTGGCTTGTTAATTATGGGAAGTGACGATGGTGTTTGCGTGAGGAGGGTTTTATTTAAGCCTTTGAACTTTGTGTGGTCGCGTTATAGTTTACTATAGTTTCTGTTAGCGACTTCGCCTATATGATAAGTACCTACTTATTCCACACGAAGCGCTGGTGGCTTAGCGGTAAGAGCGTACGACTTTCAATCCGGGCGTCGCAAGTTCAAAGCCCGGCTCATACCAATGACTTTTTCGGAACTTATGTACGAAACATCAATGGTATTTAGGTACCAGTCGCTTTTCGGCGAAGGAAAACTTCGTGAGGAAACCGGACTTATCCCATTAAGTCCGGTTGCTGATGATATTTTATATCCTATTTTTTATGCCACGAATAAACTACCTATTTCTATTTCTATATTCTACAGCACTTCTATAATAAATTTCACACCTCTGCTCCCCCTCCTTACGTGATAAAAACTAGGTTCTTTCTCGCGACCCAAGCTATCTACAATATCTACATACTTACCAAATTTTATTGAAATCGGTGCAACAGATTAAGCGTGAAGAGATAAACAGAGAGAGTTACTTTTGTGACGAATTAGTTGTGATTTATAAAATTTGGGGGATTAAAATCTTCTCGGGGCAGAGGTGTACGGTTGGAGCCGGTAAAGGTTTATTTGACGTTCATAAGCGCATTGTAATATGCCTACTTGAATAAACTATTTTTTATCTTTTATAATAATTATAAACTACGCGTAGTAGGGCTGGCTGTGGAAAAATTATTCGCCGATTTCGCACTTACTTATCTTGTTATAATTATCATAACATAATGGTATATCAACTGATGATAACATGGTATAAAAAAATAGGTTAACAAAATTATTCCTTAACTAAAGAGTACATTCTCGATTGGCCCTTAAAATTTATCCATTCAGACGCCTGCAAAGTTGTAACGAGCCGGTCTTTCTTGTTGCTAATTACTTTGGACCTTTCCTTATCATTAGAAAGTTTTCACATTGAAAGTTTTTTTGTTGAAAGTATTTTTCGTTAAACAGGTCAAATTGGACGCGCTATGTCTGTTAAAATTAGGAAAAACAGATGTTTTATGATGTCGGTTGATAGGTTTATGACGTAACATTTTGCCAAATAATAAGTACTAGATTATTTCATTCATGCTTTTTAATTACAGAAAATAATATAGTGACAAAATGTAGGATATTTTTCCTTAAACAGGTCAAATTGGACGCGCTGTGTCTGTTAAAATTAGGAAAAATAGATGTTTTATGATGTCGGTTGATTGGTTTATGACGTAACATTTTGCTAAATAATAAGTACTAGATTATTTTATTAATGCTTTTTAATTACAAAAAATAATATAGTGACAAAATGTAGGCTAGGAAATACAAAAAGGCATTTTGCTTGTATATACCATGACATATAAATGAATAAAAAAAATGTTTTTTACTAATGCCATTACCTAATACAATATCAAAAGTAAATGGCTGAAGTTCACAGGTAAATTGTATGGAAATTAAAATATTTACAGATATACCTAGTAGTTAGTAAACGGCTAACTTAATTCAGCTCATAAATGTTCATATAAGAAAGGCACCTTAAAAATGTTATATTTAGGTTTCAAACTGAAACTAGAAAAACGCCGCGTCGCACTCAAAGCAGCCAAAAAGCCGTTTTCCCTAAAAATTAAGAGCTCATTAAGTAAGGCTTTTTAACTAATTAGCAAAATAGACGTGTACACGAACACTCGAAACTTTCTAGAATGCATTTCGGTGTTAAACTTTTGCCGAAAGTGGCCTCTTAGGTACGCTACGCCGGAAAATTTCATCAAATGTAGTAACATTAGGAGTACCTAAAGGTGATATTCGGATATCACCTTTACTTACGGCCAATTAGGTACCTACTCGATAATATGATAATGGAACTAGCCTACTAATTATATATTTTATAAGTGGTTATTGAAACAACTATGTTTGCTTCAGAGAAATAAAAATAAATACATAAAATGTTTCATGTTTTGAACGTTAAATCGTTAAACCAATTTCATGCTGACATCATAGTCGCAATGAATTTAAGTATGCAAATAACGACAGATTTTTTGTGCCATGAAAAACAAAAAATACAATTTCCACTCGCTGAATTTTAACTAACGGCTCGATTCTGAAAATGTATTAGGTCTCTACTAGACCTCAACAAGTTACGATATGGATAATTTAAAGATATTTGTAAGATAGATATGTCAAATTTGACGTTTCCGCGATTCTGGAGGCCCTCTTGAACGATTTCGACAAGTTATGACTTATATCCAAGTCACATCTAGTCGATATCTAATGTAAATCTAGTTTAATCTGTATATCGTTTCTAGATCTTGTGATTATCTCGTTTCCCGAATACGCGTGTATAAGAGTACAAATCGTGAACGAAAATATTTTTTCTGACTCCGTAACATACTAGTAATATTATGCCACTAGTCGATTTGTTAACTAAAATTAAGTATCCTAAAGTTTTATCAACTCAAGTTTAATACCTCCAAAACCAAAACCAAAATAAAACTCGGTAAAGCAATACCGACGAAACAGCTTTGTTGAAGACTGCTAGATAGGTAACTAATATTTTACGTTTTGGAGACATGGGCCCTGTTGAATAATAAACTACAACTAATATAACAAGCGGAACTCCTTTTCTGTTGTAACTTATTAGAAAAGCAGTTCCGCTTGTAATATTAGTTGTAGTTTATTATGCAACACGGCTATCGTCGAGCGACTCAGAGATATATTATATTACTCTCATGTACAGTCAGCAGCAATAGTTGCTAAGCGGACCAGGTGTTCTGTTGGAAATAGGCCACAAACATAAGCGCCTGCTTATTTATTACACGCAACACGACGCAGCGCGCATGTAGTCAATCTTGACCTTTAGGAGTCTCTTGCCATATGTACGCGGCTAGTAACGTTTCATGTTAATCTTCATTTAAGTTTTTATAATATATTCTTTTTGTTTTTTCCTCAAAAGTCGTATTATTTCATTAGGTTATGGGTTACGAAAGGGTTACGAAAGGGCACCATCTGTAACAAGCATCAGAATCGCTGACAATAACATACTCAAAGTACAGAGTTGCGGTGATGTAACAATCAAAGTACCTGACACACAAGGAAACATAAGTGAAATACAGGTAAGAAATGTCCTTTATGTACCTGATATAGGCACTAATCTAATATCTGTCAGTAAGACAATAAAAAGTGGCTGTAAAATAGAATTTGATGAGTTTGGCTGCCAAATAATCAATAAACAAACTGGTTTGACAGTAGCAGATGCCATAGAAATTAATGATATGTATAAGCTTAATACAATAAAAGAAAAAGTTCATGCTATGCCCGCCGCAGTTGCTAATGATGACAATTTTGTTTGGCACCAAAGAATGGGTCACTTAAACTTTAAAGATATGGAAAAAGTTCCAAATTGTACTACCGGTGTAAAATTGTCTCCGTGTAATGAAAATATAACATGCATAAGTTGTATTCAAGGAAAGCAGACTAGACAGCCATTTCCAGGTGAAGGCTCCCGGGCAACTGAGTTGCTAGAAGTCATCCACTCCGACGTATGTGGACCGATGCAAACTGCATCACTTGGAGGTGCCAGGTTTTTTGTCACTTTCATAGACGATTTTTCACGTAAAGTATGTGTTTTTACCATGAAGAGTAAAGCTGAAGTTTTTGATAAATTTGTTGAATACAAAGCAAGAGTTGAAAATGAACTTAATAAAAAAATTAAAACTCTAAGGACAGATAATGGCAAAGAATACGTAAATAAAAATTTTGACAATTATCTCAAGAAATTTGGCATATTGCACCAAACTACAAATCCATATACACCGGAACAAAATGGATTAAGCGAGAGAATGAATAGAACTCTTATTGAAAGATCTAAATGTATGGTACTAAATGCTCAATTACAGAACAACTTCTGGGGCGAGGCAGTGGTCACGGCAGCGCACATTATAAATCGTTCGCCGACGAGAGCCCTTTCCTACGTCACTCCAGAAGAGGTTTGGACAGGCAAGAAACCAGACTTAAGCTACATGAAGATCTTTGGGTGCAAAGCGATGGTACACATACCTAAAGAACGCCGCCAAAAGCTGGATCCAAAATCCCGTGAGTTGATTTTTGTCGGTTATAGTGACTCCGTAAAGGGCTACCGTTTTATAGATCCTAAAAATAAGCAAACTATAACAAGTAGAGATGTCGTATTTCTCGAGGCCACTGTAAAAAGAAATATAGTTAATAATGAATCTGCTCCTGAAAAAGAAAAAGTAATTAACAAAGAAAAGAAAAATAGTAGACATGAAGGAAATGTACATGATGATACATCTGCACCTGAAAAAGAAAAAAGGATTAGTAGTCAAAGAAATAATGCTACACAGGAAATAAGTAACAAAAAAATGTCTCACAAAAAGGAAGAATTAAACTTACCAAAGTCTAAAACGGTTTACTTACCTTTACCTGAAGAGAGAGAAGAGGATAATGATGATATTGATGATAATAACAGCGTTGGAACCGATGAACTGAATAGTACATTTGTAAACATTGATTCCTCATCGTCACCAGTATCAGTTTATTCAGATCCTAATGATGAGTCATATATTCCTGAAGAGAGTATTGAAATTCCACAATTAGATAGGAATCTTCGGCCACGACGTCGAGAAGAAATATATGAAGCTGATCCTCCGAAAGTTGATGCATCGTTTATGTGCATGAACGGTGAATCTGCAATGAGCATTTTAGATAAGGATCCACAAAGTCTTTCTGAAGCTCTACAGAGTAATAAGGCAGAAGATTGGATACATGCTATGAAAGAAGAGCATAAATCACTGCTTGATAATAATACTTGGACATTAGTTGATTTGCCTAAAAATAAAAAAGCAATTCCCTGCAAGTGGGTTTAAAAAACCAAAACAGATGAGAAGGGCAATGTATCAAGACTGAAGGCACGACTTGTTGCAAAAGGCTATCAACAGAAAAAGGGCATAGATTATCATGAAATTTATGCACCAGTGGTACGCTACACTTCTATAAGATATGTAATTGGTTTGGCTGTTAAGTATAATTTAAAAATCCATCAAATGGATGCAGTTACCGCATTTTTGCAAGGCGATATTGAAGAAAATATTTACATATCTCAGCCACCCTACTTTGAAGAAGGCGACAAAGTCTGCTTACTTAACAAATCCATTTATGGTCTGAAACAGGCCAGCAGACAATGGAACAAAAAGCTCAATGCAGCTTTATTAGAAATAGGAATGTCACGATCCAGAGTAGATCCTTGCATATATTATCGTATAGTCAATGAAAAAGATATATTATTTCTGACAGTTTATGTGGACGATTTACTGTGTTTTTTCAATAACGAAGAATCTGTCAAAATGATAAAAGAGAAACTGAGTACAAAGTTTCATATGAAGGATTTGGGTGAAGCTAAATGTTGTATTGGTTTTAGAATTACTCATGATAAATCATTGAATGAAATTTCTCTGGATCAGACTATGTATATAGAAAAGGTACTTACTCGTTTCAATATGAGTGACTGCAAACCAGTGTACACGCCGTGTGAAGCTAACCTGCAACTGAAAAAGGCTGAAAATGATGACGAGGTCTTAAAAGATATCCCGTACCAAGAGTTGATAGGGTGTCTCTTATACTTATCTCAAGGCACCAGACCTGATATAGCCTACGTTGTAAATCAATTAAGCCGATTTAACAATAAACCTACAGCACAGCACTGGATGGCAGCAAAAAGAGTTTTAAGATATCTACGAGGTACACAAGATTTAAAACTCACCTTCAAGAAAAATTATGCCAATATAGTAGGCTACTGCGACGCAGATTGGGCGTCAGATACTGAGGATAGGAGATCCTGTTCTGGATATGTCTTCACATTTCAGGGTGCCGCCATTAGTTGGTGCTCTAAAAGGCAGCCCACAATAGCTCTATCGAGCACTGAGGCGGAGTATATGTCACTAGCTACTGCAACACAAGAAGCCATCTGGCTCAAACAATTGGAGGAAGATTTTTGGCCCACCATGTCAGGTATACCAATTGTCATGTTTTGCGATAATCAAAGTGCTATTAGCATTTCAGGCGATGACATTTACCACGCCAGAAGCAAGCACATCGACATACGCTACCATTTTGTGAGGGAGCGTATAACCAACAAACAAATCTCCGTTCGCTACAAAAGCACTCAAGATATGTTGGCCGATGTTCTCACCAAGGGGCTGCACCGGCCGAAGCATCAGACATTTTCAATGGCAATGGGTTTGTGCCCAGAGGAGGGTGTTGGAAATAGGCCACAAACATAAGCGCCTGCTTATTTATTACACGCAACACGACGCAGCGCGCATGTAGTCAATCTTGACCTTTAGGAGTCTCTTGCCATATGTACGCGGCTAGTAACGTTTCATGTTAATCTTCATTTAAGTTTTTATAATATATTCTTTTTGTTTTTTCCTCAAAAGTCGTATTATTTCATTATGTTCAAAATGATCTTGACGCGACTTTATTGTTAAGAGAATAAGAGCGCGTCAAGGTAATTTTGAACACCTCGCCCGCCTAGCAACTTCTGCTGCTGACTGTACGAAAATGCTCACGTGACTTGTTATAGCATCTTTCTTTCCGGTACAGTAGCCATCAGATATATTGGAGCGGCCAAGGCGCTCACATATATCAGAACATGCCCATATTGTCAAGGCGTTAGAGTGCGTGTTCAGATATTGTGAATACTTTGGCCGCTCCGATATATCTGATTGCGACTGTACATACACTTTTATTATCTACTTACAGAATCTTTGTTTTTTAAATAAATTAAAATATTACAAAAAAAGGGATTTCTACAGCCCAACAATTTACATTTCTTTACTTCTCCAATAATTTCTAGAAAAAATTACGAATAGTAAAATTTTCACTTTATACTGTACATTTACTTTCAGTTTGACGTTTGTCGAAGTACTGATTGTCATCTTTGTCACCTGGCGGGGGCCTACAAGGTGTCTTAATAGGGCCATGTTGGCACCTTCGGTAGGTACGGCTCAATAACAATCGATTCACCTGACTGTCTTTTAACTTACGTATTAACTAGGTAAAACACAAATAGTGTAGCATATTGGCGCTCAGCTAAGATACTGGATAACTTATTCCACTTGTGTCATTGTAGGTAAAAATATCAGAAAATTGGAACATGAATTTATTAACTACATTTTTTCTTTGAAATATTGACAATATTAATGCACAATAGAGATACTCCAACCTGTATCGGGGAAGCTGCTTCAATAGCAATTTCAATAACTTAGTATCGGGTACGACCCCCGTAAGTAATCTTATTACTTGCCGCTCCAGGCAACCGCCATCTTGAATTTCTACAGCATTGATATATTTAGTAATATTATAGCCGATTTCTTCTAGTTTTTCAGCGTCATTCTTTATAGCGTATAATCTAACTATAAAGTATCATTCTATGGAACTTGCTAACTATGTAAACAAACCGCCATATTGAAATTGTCTCTGAATTATGAATTTACTATAGACTTTTGTTTAAATAATAAGCAAGTTCCAGAGAATGACACTTTAGGTAAGTAATATCCGTAGAATAAATGACCAATTAGAGCTAGCCCAAGAAGGACAAACGCACTCGTACATTCAGACATAAATCAGGATTTTTATCAAATATTAGCTACCCGCACCCGGCTTCGCACGGGTTAACAAATTATACGCCAAAATCTTCCTCAAGAATCACTCTATGATAGGTGAAAACCTCATGAAAATCCGTCCAGTAGATTTTGAGTTTATTGCGAACATACAAACAGACAGACGCGGGGATTTTGTTTTATAAGGTGTAGTAATTAATTTTTGTTTAAGGGGTTTACTTTATATATGTGTATGCGTACATATATATGTGTGTTGCCCAAACATCCCATCCCTTGTGACGGAATATCAAACCATCGGATGACCGGATGTTTTATGTTGTTAACGATTTCCTCGAAATCTGAACTCATTATTATTTCATACATTTATTTATCTTACAGTAAAAGCACAAGTAACATTACGAGTATCAGAAAATATTATTTTTTATTTATTGAGTTAAATACAACACAATATCTAAACTTAATTACAAAAGTAAGTATAAGTAAGGTTTGTCTCGATACTCCCATCCGCGGTAGATTTTTCTTGGTTACGTTTTGTGAATCACACTGTACTACTGTGTATATAGGTACTTATAGTTACTACAGCGTCTTACGTTGCCTCCTGAAGGACTAATGTTCATGAATTATGGAATAAAGGTGTCCAAGATCACGACGTTTCGAACAGCTAATATATCTAGAAACCCTTACGTTCTTAGGTTTCTTGTCTTTTTGCGTTAGATTTATATTGGGGAGAAGTTTCTCCCGTACCTAACAAAAAACTAAAGAATATTGTAAATAATGTTAGATACCTAACTGTGGCGATGCGAAAAAAAAAAGTAGGCGTGTCTTAGGTTTTAGTCTTAGGTCTTTGACTTTCCTTTGTTTCATGAGCTCGAGGGAAAGTGCTCAACTGAATGAAATTTAAGTAAGCCCTTGGGAATATAATTAAATGCTTTATCATTCTAAATAATATCAGGTCTTATTTATAAACACAAATCTCCCGTGGGAATCTGACGCTCGGTTTTAAAGACTAAAATTGCTCGACAAGTTTCGTTATTAATTTATTCAATAACAGGGTGCCTAGCCGAGATGTCAATCGTTTACGCTCCGTAGCGAACGAAACGCTAATATGTCACACACACACACACACACACACACACACACCGCGCACGCACATATATACACATGCACACACACTGACACACACACACACACACACACACAGCACATAAACACACAGACAGATTCAGAGAGATACAGATTAACACAGTAACGCAGTCACAACTGGTATAGTCGCGGACGGTCTAGAACGCAAAATGACTAGTGTAATATTTTGCCTATATCACTTTTAGTCTACATCGCGAATGGTCTAGAACGCAAAATGACTACTTTTTTATATCACACAGGTAGGTTAGATTCGTCAGTTATCTTCAAATGGCCGAAGGCCAAACCACACAGAATAGGAGCCCCGCGGCAGCGGGGCTCCATCGACAGCGCTAACGTAAAGAGAACAGAAGGCATTTTGCGTTCTGGACCGTTCGCAATGTAGACTAAAAGCGATATAGGCAAAATGTTACAGTAGTCATTTTGCGTCCTAGACCGTCCGCGAATAAGCTTCACAACTTATATTTTTTTTAATTTTGAGAGCGGCTTTCTTGTTGATTGTTCCTTGACTTGTACCAGACGCTTTAACACTTTGTACCGTGAGTCATCGTTAAAAATCTAATTACACAAAGTCAGCTCAGTAAATAAATTCTCGGTACCCGGTGCACATCACCTGTGATTTAGGGCTCGCATTTATCAACCACCTTCCTTCATGAATGATGCAGACCGTTTATTTTTCAATGTCGCCTTCTGTGAAAAGGATTCTTTTTATGGTTAATGAAGGAAAACATTTATTTTAAACTGTGTTAAAAGATCATCTAGTTTCGTAGAGACATTAAAATATTAAACAAGGTTAATTTCCATTCAAAACTGCAAGTCTGATTTGTATACTTAGATAGCTATAAATATGGAAGTCTCATGTTATTGGTATCTAATTCAATTATAAGGATCAATCAAACATCCTCCTACAGCAACTAATATTCGCCCATATTAATGTCAATCCCTATAGGGGCTATTCATGAATTAGGGGGGGCTCTGGACATCGGATGATGGTAGCATGACGTAGGAGGAAACGGGTTTATTCGAAGCATGATTTTTGGATGATTTTAGGGGAGGGGGAAGGGTTAAAAATCGTCAAAAAACGATGACGTAATTTATGGACAGCCCCATAGCAGTATATCCTATGTTGTCGTGTTGAGTGCTAAGAGTGCCATATTATGCACAAATAAAACAGATCTTTTCAAGAAATTAATACACTAAAATATTTCATTCATCTTGCCATTGTCGTAGCAGTGGCAGCGACAAACATTAAGGTGACAGTCCATTTCCAACCGCAGCTGCACTACTGTTCATTTTACTATGGAAATTGACAGTAACAGCGACGCGTTCAGTACCAGTAGTGCAGTTGCGGGTAGAAATAGAATGTTACCCTTAGTCGTTCTAATGTGGATTGGACTTTCGGGTTAAATGGACGTTCGAGGAATTGGACATTCGAGGAAAATGGACATTCGAGGAATTGGACATTCGAGGCCACAATCCGCTTAGGGATTGCACCATTTACTAACCCGGGGTTAACCGGTTAAATCTGGAGTTACCATGATTACCAGTAGGTACAGTCGATACTGGGTTAACGGTTTAACCGGTTAACTCCGGTTTAGTGGGATGGTGCAAGTGAATCTTAGATTATTATTTATTTATTTTTCTGTACTGCGCAATTTTCAGAATTTTATATATTTTATTTCTTGACCCTCGCTGTAATTATTATTATTATTCCGACTTTTTACTGTAATTATTAATGAGTTATTCTTGCTTCTTGTTGTATGTATCCTACCTTGGGCTTATGCTTGTACCGATTGTATACCAATTTTCAGTTACATGTATATTTCATGAACCTCCAGGTCTTTTTAGTATTAAGATTTATGTGCGTATTACGCACCTCTGACATAATGTATCTTATATGACTGTATGTGTTCTGAATAAATAAAATAATAAAATAAAATAATTTATTTCAGTCCTTTTGAAGTAACGAACTGCGTAAAATGATAGCATTCCGGAGTCACGTACCGTGCAACAGTGGATTACAAAGTTCGTTACACGTATTAGAACGCCACGTTTGTTATTTCCAATATTTACTTACACGACACACGGGCCCTGCGTCAGACATGAAAATTATAAAGTGAAATTATTGTATTTCTAAAATATTATTGAAAAAACGGTGGTTAATATTTTATAATGATCTTTTAGTTTTGTCACAGGTAAAATATTTATTTTAGTTTTAGCTGAGACCTAGGTATGGGATTCAAGTAAAAGCTTTATGATAAATATGATAATTGCTTTTTTTTATCTGTAGAAAACGTCGTGAATTAGAATTACCAAGTTTAGAGTGTTAAATAAGTAGCCAACTTAAGTTAGATTTCATTGCATCAATTCAATACGAGCCCCGATGCAAATGATTTTGTCTAGTTCCGCGCAACAATTTTGTTTATTTTAATAAATTTTACACATGAACATATAATGACCCAGTAATGGGAACCATAATAGCAATGTTTATTATAGTTTATTTTGATCGTATAATAAAATTGCATGAGACTTTTATTGCTGAAAAAAAGGACTTTTCAAAAACGTTGTCCAAATCATATTGTCCTCTCTTACAGCACTGCTGCATGCATGGGCTCGAAACAAAATTCTCAGTACATTGGCAGAGCCCTATTGCTTTCCTTGGTAATAGCCCTTTTCACATATGTTGTAATCCAACCCGTCAAAAAAAAAAAATCATTTTTTTTTTCTTTCAGTACAAACGGTATTTCTTGTATTTGGATTTAGTTATTGCAGAGTATTACCATATAAAATTAAATTACATTAGTATAAGCATTAAATATTAGTAGTTTTTAAACAAAAACATTATTTTTGAACAAACGCGAGAACCTCAAAAACGTCACCTGACGAAAACATATGCATCAGGGCTCGTAAATGTTCGCTTACAACTAAACCAGCGGTTTATCCTGTTCTCACCTAATGGGTGAAGACAGAGCCCAGTCCTGAGAGCGTATTACGTAGTAGCCTATTTAATCTTGCTAAGATGTTATATCAGCGAATAAATCGAAGACTGCTAAAAATTTCATTCCTTTTAGTATTTCTTAAAGGCATTTCCCACTAATGAATGTCCGGTGATTGAACGGGATAGGTAGAATTTCATTAAATTCCTTCTCACACTCTCCATCTCTTTCTCCTTTTAATTCTTAGATATTTAGACCTCCTTCAGTTTTTGCCATTCTGGTCATTTTGCGCTCTAAATATGTACCCATTTCGATCCAGCTGTTCTTTTCATATCATCATACCAACGCATTTTTGGCTTCCTTGTTAGGCGCGACTCTTCGCAAGGTCTTCACTCTACCAGCTTACGTATTTTAATAATATAACATGTACCATCACGCTCCGCGATTATTGCGCCATTTAGGGTCCTAGCTGAATTGGTTGTTCAATACTTACGCTATAGAATTTCGAATTTAGCATGATTCCTAAATGGCATAACAATCCCGTGTGAATACAAGCGAGCGACTCCACAGTGATAATTAAGCTTAAACATTAGTAAGACAAATGCTAAAGCGATGTTTGATATAACTGATGCGCAATATATTTGTTTGCTCATCAAATAAACGATAGTAATAAAGCGAATGCTCGTCATAATGCCCGTCCGTGAGTCCCTCGGCACTCGCGAGTCATTCCGATTGTTAATTGCATTGGCGCCATTATTTTTTGCCCTTTTTTTCTCGATTCGTATATTTTTCCATCAAACCAACGTTTTCATTGCATCGTTTTTCCGTTGCTACGTCATTATTGTAATGAAATGAATGAGTTTTAGTTTTGCGCGCTTGATGAGGACTTTAGTTTTATAACAATAGCTTTTGTCGTTGTCGATGAAAAAAAAATGCTTACTTTCAAAACTTTAACATGGGTTTATTTCTGAAAAGCATTTTCGTAAAAAGGAATCAATTCATTTCGGAAATAAATTGATTCCTTCGAACTGCTTTGTACAGCCTTCTTTAGACGCAAGCTATACTAGAGACACAATAGTAACTATCGTTCCGCTGACTTTAATCCTGGGCAGCTTGGTTCATATTTAAGTTGTACCTTTAAGGTTACTTAAAGGTAAGGTACTACGTAGTATCTCTTGCTCAGAATAGTTAAGTATATTCTGAGCAAGGCATACTATATTGACATTGTCTCGCAAAATTAAAACATCCACCCACAAACACAACGTCGTCGCAAGCTTTACGACCAATAGTTTTTCGCCAAACCGATTAATTTGCCTCGGTTCTCCACGGTCGGATAGTTTTATATCCGTATACTAAACTTAATGAGATTTCACATTCATCGCTTTTTCCAATTAATGGGAATTTCAATTACGGATTTAACAGGTTCAATAAAGGTGTATTTCGGGAGTTTACTGCGAACGTGCCAGATGCGTGTTCCGGACAGTTTAATGCGTGGTCAGGAATAATATTTGCGTTCGGTGTATTAACATGTTTAAATTGCTTTTAAGTGGCTAGTGGATGTAATTTGGAAGGGACACAGTTGGATAGAATGAAATACCTGTTAGCACCGAAATTTTCTGTCTGGTTAGCCAAGTAAATGAGCTCTATGAATGAATCTGTGTGTTAATATACTTGTAGTAGTCATGCCCTACTAGTTTATAATAGTTGACCACTGGTGGATTTTATTTATTGATTTACACTTTATTGCACATAAAATAAGAAGTGCAAATGGTGGAAATAGTGGTGGTGGTGAAATGGTGGTGGATTTTATTTATAATTTGACACCAATATGCCAATAACAATACTTTACAGAACTTTAGTATAATAAGAAAAGTTTTAATTGCGGGAAAACATTTATGTAGGTACTTATAACAAGAGAAACTCAGGCATGTGGTTGTGTATATGTGTGTTTATATGTACCTACCTACACGGAATGAAAATGATTGAGATAACCTTCATAATATATAAGAACCGCACGAAATATAAAGCTTTCACCCAAGATAAGTAGTACAATAAAGGCAGATATCTCCACAGCCGCGAACAAAATATCGCTGAGCGAGACACAATGGCGGTGCAAATAGCGCGGACAAAGGTTACAATAATATGAACAATACCAGCGGGCACTTAGCTATGGAGTTGGGTTATCATTTAGTCTTAGATAAATTATTAATATAGGTATACGAAGTGTGAGTTGTAAGGCCTGTGCACACCTGCTGCGTGTGCGTAGACGTCCGCGTGGGCGTTGTAACAAACAGATCCTTATGAGTGACGGCACACTGCTCGCGTGGCATGTGCGATTGTGCGTCTCAAACATTTTGGCGCACAAGCATTGCGAAACAATTATATATTTTTGAAATTTAAAGATAATTATTTTGAAATTTTTGAAGTTAACTAAAGTGGAGATCAAAACGAGAAACGTTAGCTATTAAAATTATACACGACTTCTTGTAAATAAAAATTCATTTTTTAAAGACCAAATAAATTTATGCATAAAAGACGAAATTTAAAGAAAACAAAAAGTTTACTGTAAAATAAAGTTAAACTATAACAGAAAGCACCGAATTCTTCTAACACATAAAAGTCATCGTATCAGACCTTTAAATGACCTAGGTCTTTTAAAATACAAACTTTCCTCAACTTGAAATCATCATCGACAAAATATTTAGCATAGAATTAATTCTTAGCTAATCTGTTAGTTTATTAGATTTATGTAATTAATTTTGATACTTTACACAAAATACAAAAACAAATTATTATTTTTCTAAGGAACGATTTATTGGATGGCTCTTAAGCTCAAATATTCGGGACATCAGGAGGCTACACAATTGAGTACATAAATTCCAAGAATTAAGAATTTTCTTCATATCTCCCGTTAAAATAATAGGAGTTCATAAAAATATTTCAACGTAAGACGAACTCTAGTTTTAAGTTCAGTTCATAATGTGCAGCATTAGGCTGAGGACACACTGGAGACCTTTTCAAACTTAGACTAGATATGTACCAAGCAATTTTGACAGAAAATTGTAAAAATAGATTTTCGCGATGCTTAGGTACATACTCGTATCATGGCAAAAATATAAGTTTTGCTGATTTACTCTTCCACCAAAACTTCGTTAGCATATAATGGTGATTTTTGTGATAAAAAATATCGTGTGTTCTTCTCTAGGGCTCTAACTTTTTTACGAATGGGAATAGAAGGTTCAGGATTGCCAACCATCTAAGTGGCGGAAAGTCGCCAGCCTGTCGGTATTCTACAGGTTGCACTTCGGGGAGTGTGCCCAAGAGCTACACGAGCTTATTCCACCGTCCCCATTCTACCATCGAACTTTTAGACGCACGGCCGGTTTCCATCCTTACTTGGTAGATATTCCACCAATTCGCACGAAGCGCTTTGCTTCTACTTTTCTTATGCGCACTGCCAAGGAATGGAATTCCTTGCCGGCGTCTATATTTCCGTGTTCTTATAACCCGGCAACCTTCAAATCAAGAGTGAACAGGCACCTTCTGGGCGAGCTCGCTCCATCGTAGGCCACGTCTACGCCTCGGCTAGTCTGTGGCCATGAGTAAGCCCATTCATAATAAAAAAAAAAAAAAAAGTGGTGAAGATAAAAATGTCACTTCCAATGTGGACGGGAATCTCCATAATGAATGAACGAATAATATTTATTTCAGGAAAAGTCCCATATTGTAAAAATATCCCCATATTATGATGAAATATATATTTCATCTAAATAGGTTATAACCTTTCAAAGCGTGAAACGTACCTGGCAAATAAACAGACAGAGTTACTTTCGCTTTATAATATGAAGTAAGTATAATCAATTATTCCAATTTGCAATATGATGTCTATGACACACCATCATAAAAGTGATTTTCATAAAATTAAATTTTCTTCTCCTGCCTTGTGGTTGTCACACAAAAAAGATTAAAAGGTAGGCAGAGGCATCGTAGGATGAAAATTAAATTATTAAATCTCAAGCCCATACGCCTTACAGAAATCGTCATCTGATATTTGTTATTTAAACAACAAACAATGTCAAAGCGGAATAGAGAACTGATGCCTAATTGCGTTATCAAATTACCAATTAAAATGTGGGTTGTGGGTGTTTTTCAATCTAATCAAAGATGAGCAAAATATTTTCATCACGCAGGTAAACCTTTTTCATGTTTTTCTTTTATTTTCGGGAAAATAGGATTATCCTTTTTACTCGAACGCGGCAAGGAAAACATAAGTGTTATTATTGGTACCAGTCAATGTTAGGTATACATACGGCTATAAAAGAACCCCCATTCATGTGTATACGGCACGTGCCTATATGCCGTATAGGCACGTGTATGTTTAATTGTTTACACTTTGACTGCTTATGTTTTATCTAAAATTTGGCGAAAAAAGGATCAACCGATTGTTTGTTAATTTAGCCCTGATAAATATCAGCTACATTTTCCATGGACTTCTAAAATGGAAGAAATTTAGAGGTAGGTAAGTAGGTACTAGACGAAAAAATATACTGTGGTTGGGTTACAATATTTTTTAACTATACAATATTTTTTTACTTTTGCTTTGGCTCTGTAAAGTGAAGAAGCCTTAAATCAAAAAACAAAGTGATCCTATAAGGGTTCCGTTTTGTTCTTTTGAGGTACGGAACCCTAAGAATCAAAATTATTTCGACATAAATAGCAGTGCAACACACGGGGATTAATATATATAATAAGTAAGGGAGGTTAATATGTAGGTATCTAGTAACAGTGTAAATCAAGTTTGAATTCATTTTTTTTTTCAGTTCCGTTTTTTTTGTCGGAACTAAATATTTGCTCCTCATGTAACCCACCGCTCTCTACGTGTCAACCCGCCGACTGCCATTAAACATGGAACTGCATAAAGCTGGAAAGTTGGACAATTAAATTCTCAGCCGCGCTCGTTACGGCAAAGACACGGTTATGAACTGGTCTGATTTACTGGACGTATGCGGAACGTAACTAAGTTTACGGCTGAACTTCGTGCGAACTCATGAGTGGGTGCAATGTCGGTGAATTGTGATTGGATCTCATGATTGTTTGGTTTTTAATCGCTTGTTATTCCTTAGAATTGTATGTGTTCTTTAGGTTTTTGATTGTAAGTTGTAAGATACTTACTTATTCCTTTGGCGCAGCAACCCAAAGTGTGTTTTGGCCTCCAACACGACTGCTCGCCACTGATCCCGGTCCTGTGCTACTTCTCGCCAGTTCCCAACCTGGCCGCGTAGCCAAGATCAGATGCCAATCGCTCACGCTCCGTAGCGATCGAAACGCAACTGTCACTGTCACACTAATATGGAAGAGTGATAGAGAGACATAAAGCTTTTCGTTGTCGATAGCGATTGTAACCTTGGCTAGGCCGGCTGGAGCTCGCGAAGATCAGCGCCACCACATCAGTCCATTGATAAGTACCTAGGTCGACCGACCGGGCGGCGTCCTATCGGTTTTCCCTCAAACGCTCTTTTCACCGCCCCAAGGTGTAAGATAATGGAAAGGTGTATCCGGGTAAATCCGTAATTCAGAATGTCTCATATTAAAATTAGTTCAGAAATGCAGCAATGTGTGTAAACAGGTTAAAATACATTCATATACATATTACTATTGATTGGGAATGTTTGATAGAGTACCTAAGATCTATGTATAGTGGCTTTGATAGGTCAAAGATCACTGAATTCCTCCCCCAAATCAAACAATGTACCTATTTTATTGTACATACTTGATACATAGTCCGTAATAACCTTTTATTTTATTAAACATCTTTAACTTAATAAGTATTCTTTATTCTATTATAAGAGGCTGGGTACTAATAAAATATAACCTCCAAAAGTGATACCGTAGCTAAAACTACCCACATTATTCTATTAATGGCCTTGGGCTCCGCTGATTCGCGGTACGTGATCAAAATGAGGCATTCGCTATCCTTTTTACCGCTATATACTGGAATTTTATCATGTACTAGAATTCACTTTAGTTTATTTTCATTTCTGTAAGGTCTTTGTAGCTTGCCATGCTAGTTTTAATATTTCTAAGCATTATAATAGCAAAAGAGAAGATGCCTGAATTATTAAATATTTCAAGGGAATTTTTTCTATGGTATTTGCTAAAAATGTTACTCGTACATAAGGTTTTGGCATTTAACTTGTACAATTTTCATATTTAATCTCCGCTTTGGCAACCTAATCCCGAGAATACCTATGTAAAGTGCCAAATAACTTATTTTGTACTACGTCTTAAGTAAGTCGTCTTAAGTTGTGAGTCTCCATTTTGGAATTCACGGGCCTACAAATCCCGGTCTTTTGATAGGCTTGCGTGGGGATATAGATCCAACACGTAGAGGCCCCTTGGAGAGCTTTAATGTCATGTAGAACGCCTGCTGGAACCCGTTCACAGGCGCAACAATAAACACCCATGAACCGGTCGCAGCAGGCATTGGGACTATTGCAGAAAAAGTGAATAGTATACCGGTCTATGGATTGAAGTTTGGATGGACAATGAGACTGGGCTATTGTAGAGAAGTCTAGAAAAAGTGAGTCTTATTATTACGCACTACCTCTATTTTAAAATTCGCAAACTAACAATGACGTACATATATGTCAAAAAAAAATACGGCTTAAAAGAAAACTTGTTAAGCTAAATTAGCTTAATGTTAGTATGATTACTCATTACAGTTTCAATTCGTGAAAATTTTATGTTGTTTATACGACAACGGTTTCACTCACTTGAATTTTTAGTCGCTATTGGCGACATGTTCCGTTGTCGTATACTTAAACAATTTAAAATATGTCTCACGAAAGTTTAATATCGATTATTGTAAACTTTATGTTGTTAAGAACTTAGAGTTAAGAATGAAGATATGTAAAATTTAATTTTACTCGTGTATCGTAAACCAAATTATTCTGCAAGTTCCAGTCTATGCACTGTAAAACGCAATCAAGTTTTAACTTATGATCCTAACGCGCAGTGCGACACTGCCTTAATCTTCTACTTTACGATTTTCTGCAGTACGTTGGCTTCTGTTATCCGCAATATTAAACTGTTTTGTAATAATATCAAATTTTAAGATTATCTTAAAATAAATTAAATAAACAAATCTGGAAAGGTAAATGACATTAAAAACGATATTAGCAACTTAGAAGTTGTGCTTTAATTTCGTATTTATTTTAAACAGTCATGTTTTATGGAAACTAGTTACCAAAACAAACTAATATGAACTAATCGAATTTAAATTGTCGTGAGACATACGAACATTGATTGAGTCGCGTAAGTGACTAAAAACAAACGAGTTTAAACTGTAAAATTATTCAATGATATAAACTAACATATCTGTCAAACAAAAACTTATAACAATAAATAGGTAATACTAAAACAGTACATTTCCCAGGCTCGAGAAACTCGCTACTTGCTTGGGGTCAAAATTATGATACTAACGCGTCGTGTGGCAGCGCTTTAATCCTGTACTTTACGACTGCTGCAACACGGTGAATTGTATTACGCCGCAATATTCAGTCTGTATTCTGTATGTCTTAATCTTGTACAAATTCAATTCACTCTAATAGCACTTGCACATGCAGTCGCCATCAGATTTGAGCGGCCATGGTGTTTAATTGCGTGCTAAAATAGTTTAATAAGATAATTAAATATACAAGGTTAACGTAACTGGTGACCGAAGAGCTCGCACAAAGTATCAGCATTGCGATACAGCGAGGAAATGCCACCAGCATCCTTGGTACAATGCCTCAAGGGCCTATTTTAAATTTAAGCTAGTTATTAATTTCTTTTAGTAATACCACTGTATATAACTTGTTTGAAAATAAATTAAGTTCTCAAAAAAAAATCAATCAAGTCCAAATGATATTCATTGAATTTTCTCGCTACTTTGTGCAGGCACAGCCCCTTTAAAAAAACAACGTGAAGCCGATTAATTAAACAAAATGGACAAGGTTTTGATATTATTTCGATAAATCCTAGCCATTGTCAGGCATCTCACGCACACGACACCAATAAGTGCGAGCAAGATGCCTTGTGAGACGACTTGATTGCATTTTGTGAGGGCTAATCAACGTTAGCGGCTCACGTTTAATGGTGCAGGGCACTCAAGGTCGTACAAAACAAGATAAAAACCTTATCGAATTGTTAATACAGAATCAGCTTCCGTGTTGACTAAAAACAGCTATAAAGTTCAGCCTTATTTCGGCACTCGTGAATTTTTTCAACTCTGCGTGGTTTTATTAGATGAGGCATAAATGCGGTAATCATATTTTCGCTTCTTTATTTCTTTCTTTATGGAAGGTTTATTTCAACGGTATGTGTTTGTTGCAGATAATTTTGGAGCTCTCGCCATAATTGAAGGTGTTTTAAAGTAAGTTTTATATTATATACAATTCGAGTTGAGGATTTAACTTATGCTTGTGTATAGTGGTTTAGTGGTCTAAAATCGTCGGTTGAAACCTCTGCTTTACCGTATGAATATAACCAGAAAAATGTGATTTTTTTTTTATTAGCCAGGATCCCATTATTTATATAATGGTTTACAACAGCTTATTTTATGACACGGCGGTCAAAAGTGGTCTACAGCAGCGGTCGGCAACCTTTTAGCAGCCAAGGGCCGTAGTTAACGGAGGTGACGCGGGCCGTACTTTGTTAATATTTATGACTTTATGAGACATTGTCGTTTGTCACTATTACATACAAAATAGCCAAGGCGGCTCTCGGGCCGCAAGTGACAGGTTCACGAGCCGCATGCGGCCCGTGGGCCGCAGGTTGCCGACCGCTGGTGTACAGCAACGGACTATTAAGTTGCTGGAAAACCCACTTCCCTGACCCTATAACTATTTTTCCCACCGTCGACCTAAATGGGGGAAATAAACCTTTGGGCAGCGACAAAATTTAATAAAATCCGACCTAAGTAAATTAAATCTTATTAAGGTAGAAGAAGTCATTAATACCTTTTTTTTCTTAGCCTATTTTAGTGTCCCAATGCTGGGCAAAGACCTCTCATTCTTTCTTCCATTCGAATTTGTCGTTTGTACTTTACCGCTTTGTACTATTAATACCTATATTACCTCATTCCGTTGTAGGCTTCTCTGTAAATAGACATCACCATGTACCTAGGGCAAGGACCGGAAAACCCCTCTTTACGCTTAATCCTATCAATTCGGTAACCCAATCGTTTCGGTTACCTTATCATTCGGTAACCCTATCATACGGTTACCTGATTGTAATGGTAAGCTTATTGAAACGGTAACCCTAACATTGTTAAGGGTTTTCAACAGGTTTTCATTCAGTTATGGTAACCTTTATTATCCGTTGCTTATTGGTTTGCTACATTTTTAGTACATTATTGTCGAGGCTCGGAAGCTACTTGCGGGCTGAGGATTCGTTTTAAACGGACGACCTATAATTTTATTATTACAGGACCGGAAGTATTTATTTTATTTATTTTATATATTTTATTTATTTTATTTATTTTATTTATTTTATTTATTTTATTTATTTTATTTATTTTATTTATTTTATTTATTTTATTTATTTTATTTATTTTATTTATTTTATTTATTTTATTTATTTTATTTATTTTATTTATTTTATTTATTTTATTTATTTTATTTATTTTATTTATTTTATTTATTTTATTTATTTTATTTATTTTATTTATTTTATTTATTTTATTTATTTTATTTATTTTATTTATTTTATTTATTTTATTTATTTTTTTTTTTTTTATTTTTTTTTTTATTTTTTTTTTATTACTTTATATATTTTATTTAAATTATTTATTTATTAACATTATCTATTTTAATTATTTTATTTATAATATAATAAGATTTAAAATAAGAACACACCACACGGGTAGGTATAAAGATAAGCAAAGGAACGGCAAAAAAACTTGTTTGTGCTGGAGGCTTCATAGATCGCCCATGCCAACCTCGGTTATTCAATAGAGTCTGTGCGGAAAGAGAAGAGTCGTGGCAGAAACGGGAACTAACATTTTAAATTTTATATGGCAATCAATCCTTTGACACCTGTCTTGTAAAAAGTAAACAAACTTCTGTCAATGTATATTTTTATTAACAAAAACCGCAAGTTTTATGTATAAAATATTTTCAAAACACGATAAAACCGTACATAAAACCACAAGGAAAATTATATTTAACATTGTTCGGTTTTGTCAGCGGGAAGAAAACGGCTAAAAGCCGACTATCGACTTACAAAAAGTCGCGGAACGTGTTTCCGCTATTCGCGGGTATTGATGTTGTATTTAATATTAAATAATTACCTATTTAATAAGCCCCCTAAATAACTTGTCTCTGGTTCATAATCGGTAAGTATATTCATTCAAAATATATTAATTTTCATAAATATGCATCATTCATGATCTTTAAAATAACTGACAAATAGTCTTGATACTTGCCATTTTATGCATATTTATATGTAATTTCTTTTTCAGGATTGTGTAAAAGTATCTACGGTATCTAGAATAAAAGACCGCTAAGTAGGTGATATGCAAGAATTCGTAATCTACGTGCCGGATTCAAGCACATCCAGTTCAGATGAAGATAGTTCTATGAGTATCCCTGGTTGTTTTGAAGGTGTGCCCTTATTTTACCGCCAAATTTTTTGCAGAATTTTGTTATACAGAAAATTATTAATAGAATAATCGAATCACACATTTTTGTTACAATTAATTCTGTTTCTTCGATTATTCATTTCAAAGAAACATATTTTGTAACTTCTGCAGAAATTCTGCAGAAAAATTTACGGCAAAATAAAGGTAAACCCGTTTTGAAGCTAGCTCAAACATAAGTGACATTGAATATTTTAATTCAGACTTCGATTACAAAGAATAAAACTTTTTCTAATAAAATATTTCTTTATTTGTAAGTTCGTTTACTAGGTTCTGAATAAAACTTTTTCTAATAAAATATTTCTTTATTTGTAGGTTCTGTTAGTTACGAAATTATATTTCATATTTAGCAGTGACTTTTCTTCGCCGAAAAGTCACTGCTAAATATGAAATATAATTTCGTAACTACATAATACAAATGTACACATACATTACAAGTCAAGTTTACAATGGGTGAAATATATCCCTGATAAAATTACAGTTCTATTGCCCAATTTCTACCCGATCTACCCGGTTTTAATAACTGTTGGACTGCACAGATTAGGCAGTACATAAATGAGACTCGTATCTTGTTTAGTACTAAAATTACAGTTGTATTAGGCAGATTCTTAACTAGTTTTAGCAGTTTTGTCGATCGCAGTCACTTTTCGGTATCTGAGATATAAAAACAAGTGTGTTTTAAAAAGAAAACTGGTGCCTGCGCTAAATCAGAGCATTGATTTGACGAGCCGACACCACCACCAGGCTCCGTTTAGTAAGCCGTGGTAAAAAACCGGAACAAAAGGGATTCAAGTATCATGACCTTTAGTGTCGTACTATAATCACGTGACCAGTGTTGTCAGCATAGCAAAAACCAGAAAATAGCACTGGCGCGCCCTCAAATCCCACGACTCTTCTCTTTCCGCACAGACTCTAACAAGTTGAATTTAAGTGGGCGTAAAGATTGCAATCGTTTGAACTAGTCAAAAACCTTATAATGAGGTAACTGAATAGACTGGGTTTTTATTTCGGTTACCGGTAACAGAGGTTAACCGTATCTGATACGGTTACCGAATCAAAGTGTTACCTTATCATACGGTTACCGTTATGGTAGGGGTTTTTACAACCGCTTCTAAAATAACCCTATGAAAAACCCCGGTTAAGGTAACCGGTTCCTGTCCCTGACCTAGGGTAGACCCAGGTGAATCGGATCACAGGCTGAATCGGAGCAACATGAAAAACCGTTGATATTTATTTATTTAAAATTATTGCACAAAATATATACAACAATGTACAAATGGCGGACTTAATGCCAAATGGCATTTTCTACCAGTCAATCATAGGGCCAAACAGAGATATCTACAATTGGTGCAGAGAGAGAAATATACCTACCTATTGAGTAAATAAAAAATAAGCAAACTATACATATAAACTACATAAATAAATAAAATATATGTAAATTATCACATATTTATACCTACAATACATACTATAAATATAATAATGATTCGAACTCTTGCTTTTGAAAATGCTTACGCAACAACCGCTTAAACAAAAACTTACTTGGAGCTTGTCTAATATTTAGAGGGAGTGAATTCCAAAGACGACTAGCCTGGACGGTGAAAGAATTAGTCATAAAACCAGTACGGTGAGAAGGTATGGTCAGTTTCAGATATCTGAAATCTAATACCATTAAACGAGCAATTCTTTTTTATTTATATTTCGGAGATCTAACGATGAAATTTGCTATACGGGGGGTTTCGGGGGCGATTAATCGATCTAGCTAGGTTTTATCTTTGGGAAAACGCGCATTTTTGAATTTTTATATATTTTCCGAGCAAAGCTCGGTCTTCCAGATATTATTTCATTGATATGAGTTCTCTAAAATAGCGCTGTACTTGAGTCTTCTGTTAGCTTGCGACGCCAGCCGTAGGCAATATTTTCAACAACTTTTTTAGTCAGTCCCGATTCGCCCTGTGATCCCATTCTCCTCAGTTTACTATATTTACCTTTTTATATAGGAACAAAACAATTTATTTCCCCCACCAATCCTTATCTATCCGCATAAAGGAACCAGGCACCGTAATGAAATGAATAATGGAAACGTAACCTCATATCGAATTTAGTGATGCTCCTTGGGTATTGAATAAAAAATCGGGGGATGCGTGTTGACGGTTTCTTATTTTGTTACAGTAAACTGATATACAATTTCACTTTGTTTCTGTAGCAGGTAAGGGTGTATCTACATAAAATGTTTTAGCAATAAGCAGTCACCATTTTTATCTCTATCTTTGCGGTTTTTCGGCAGCATCTGTTAAGCAATAATTTCTACAAAAATAAGTGACGAGTCAGGTCGTAAATCATCAGAATTGTGCTCTTTTGCCAGTGCACGGCCTTATGGAATGAAACTCGCAGCAGTAGCACAGAATAATTAATAGTACTACCGCGTACCGTACAGAAAGGAAACTTCCTACAAAACCGAAGTTTGACAGCGGTGTCCCTTTCTAATATATGGCACTATCCCTTTCAGCTATTTAGGGTTGTCAAAAATCAAGTGATTATCTTATCTGTGGTCGTGCCCGCAAAAGGAAGTCAAGTGGTGCCAACCCTAATAATTGCTCGGAGCAAAGCTGAGCCGAGCGGAGCCGAGTTTGACCGAAGTCAGGAGTTCGGCACCCCTGGCAGTAGTGCAGTACGGATATGATGGTCGTTCTTGTCTACGTGACAGCGTGATAAAACGGTGTCCCACGGTGTGAAAAGTGACAGTTATTTTATCACGTGGATAAAAATGGATATACCATCCATAATACGCCGGCATGTAATATTGCGCATAAAAAACATTTAGATACTTTACACGACTGTGCACCGACTTCTGGCCGAAGGGTGTCGTGTTTCCGAGGTTCCGGGGCAAACTGTAGAATCCGACACAAGACAAGACGATTCAACGGAGCCACGCCGTTTTGTCGCATAAATAGTTTTTTTTTTTAAGTTAATACGAGCCTTATAGATAATTATGTTTCACAGCTTCATTCTTTGCGATTTAAAGTTAACATAGTGTAGTAGCCTCGGAGTAATTAACAATGGAGCCGCCATTAACAGGCGTTCCCCTCTGTCGAAAATAGGCGGCCAATGGTCAACCACATGTCAACCATATGTATGGACTGACGTTTATCTGACATGACGTACCTATACATTTGATGTGCCCCTCCCCCGCAAAAAACGGCAGACTATTTTGTACCGAAAATTTTAGACATGGCGTCTCCGTTGGTTATATCCTCTAAGGTAGTAGCACCCCCAAGCATCAGCCTTGCACGGTTTTTAAAGTTTTGTACTGGCAAAATTTAAAAAGAAAAATCATTATGATTTCATATCTAGTGAATCTCTAATTCATTTCCCGAATCGCGCTGATAGACAACACTGAGTGATTTTCCAGGAGATCCATTTGACGTTCACCTTTCACTTCAACATTAATCGAAAATATTCAAAGCGTGTTGGGTGTCAAGTCAAACAAGACTAAAAGTGATCTTGTCAAAATAAGATATTCACCTAACCCCATAGATTACATACCCGCTAGATGAAGCAACTTCTCATGGCTTTATGCACGATGCTAGACGCATTCATTCAAATAAAGTATGCGAGCGCGACTGGTCATTCCAGTTGCGTACACATACATGACTAGTGTCTAAATCTGCGATTTGGTGCTTAATCACGTACGGCTGGGTTTGAGTGGAGATTGGGAAACAGCGTAAAATTTGGATTAATATAATAAATATAATACTTTTAATTCACGAAATACTTAGAATCCTGGTAAATGTATTTATTTGTGTATTTGTTCCTGATATTATATTATGGATATTTTTTTGTAACATACATTTGTATTTATCTATTTTCAGTATATACGTACGGTGTATATTGCCACTTAATACCTATTGTACGAGCTTTGCTTGATTTGGTAAATTAGGTCGAGTCCTTGGTCGTCACACACCAAAAATTAGTTAAAGAAATTTCTACCAAACTGGTCTGGGTGTCTGGCGACCTACGAGCTGCCCCTTTTTTTGCACAAAAACTCAGCCTCGCTGTGCAGAGGGGGAACGCGGCCAGCGTCCTGGGAACAGTGCCCCAGGCTAATTTAGGGCTAGATTTATGATTAATTTATTTTGTTATTTTAGTTGTAATACAAGGCTATAAAATTAGGTCGATCAGTGTAAATGCGGTTACTTTAGAATGCGGAGCCTAAAGCTGGTAGTCTATTATTTTCCCTGAAGATCTGAAGGATTATAAATAAAACATGGAGCCTTAATATTTGATTTCGACTTCGTATGCTTTTTTCACGTTTTCCGTGAAACCAGAATTCTCTGGAGATGTGTTTAACTGCCGTATTCGAACTTCAAGATATTCACAAGAGACGACACGTACTAGATCCATTCTAGATACGTTATAGTTTAGATATCAACTAGTTCTCTTTTGCAGCGCAATTCGGGCAACCAATGTCACTTTTACGTTATATAGAGTAAGATATCTATTAGATGTGAATTGGATCTCTAAGTCATATCCTGTGGAAACCGTTCAAGAGTATCTCCAGAATCTCGCAAATGTCAAATTTGACAAGTTACATCTTAAACATATCGTTATCGTATCTTGGTGATGTCTAAAATATATCTAATAGATGTCTCTTTCAAAATCCGAATCGGGCCCTAAGTAAAGTTGTTTGAGGCGACAGCCTTTCCCTTCAGCCTTTCCGACACGATGCCTATGTGTGTTACATTTTATTTAAAAATTACTTACTGCTACTAGTACGTGTTTAATGGAAACGAACACTTAAAAAATACTAAAGGAGGCTGATTCTGTTTTAAATAACTAGTTGTTAAATCTCTATTGTTAGGTCTTATCGATGGCCGCAAACAATCACTATTTACTCATTATGCATCTCACATGCTAAGTGTGACTTAAGGTCATAAAAAACAAAATGAAAACTTATTTTAGGGTTTCGGACCTCAAAAGGAAAAAAACGGAACCCTTATAGGATCACTCGAGCGTCCGTCTGTCTGTCTGTCCGTCTGTCACAGCCTATTTCCTCCGAAACTACTGGACCAATTAAGTTGAAATTTGGTACACATATGTAAATTTGCAACCCAAAGACGGACATGTAACGTAAACAAATGAATTTTAAACATGGGGGCCACTTTTGGGGGGTAAATGAGAAAAAAGAAAGTTTTTTAAACTATATCGTGTTACATATCAAATGAAAGAGCTCAATGTGAGAATTTCAAACATATTTTTTTTATAATTTTAGAATAAACAGTTTAGAAGTAATTCAAGAAAATAAGCAAAAAATGACCATTCTCCCCCCTTTATCTCCGAAACTACTGGGTTTAAAATTTTGAAAAAAATACATAAAATAGGTTTTTACCTATAGATGTCAGGAAAACCTATTAGAAATATGTAGTCAAGCGTGAGTTGAACCAATTACTTAGTTTTTGATCCGACCCCTACGGGTTTTTTAAAGGCAATTCACTCGCGTTTCACATTTATAAAAAAATATATTGTGAAAACTTTAGTAGTAACCCTTGGAACGCGTGTCCGACTCGCACTTGGCCGGTTTTTAATTAATATTGTCTTCAGGGCTCTATCACACCCACGTATTTTGAGTAAAATGTTGTTTTTAATTTTGGGATCCTGCTATTTATCGAACTATATTTAACAAAATTTCATTTCCCACCAAAATTTTCCTATCGCACATTTGTGAATTAAATTTTTCCCATAACCCTTTAGTTCAATTTGTTAAAATAATAAAACAACGTGTTAATGGTTTTATATCAAACAATATTATGTAAAATGTCAATCTATCATTTATAAACTTGGAAATTGTTTGGGTGGACTCGCAGTACCTACGTCAGTTAGGTACTTCGTTAACATGACACTTGTAACAAGGCCGGAATATCGAGAGCTACGATAGACCTCAATCCAACCAACACCAGCCAGCCCGTAATATCGTCATAATTTTAGCCTCATGCACGACTTTATTTTAATTTGATAAATCATTATTTATATCAATTGAACACCAGAAAAAATAAAAATACTTACTTTTATAAATCTTCCCATAATTTATTATTAAAAAGGATATTTAAAGTTGCAAAATTTGGAGCCCTTGTAACGCTCATAATTTTTGGCGCGAATTCTAGTCAGGCCATATGACATCTTTTTCACTCTTGGTTGGTCCCTGATTCTTTATTCAATAAGTGTAAAACATTTTAGAGCAGCTCAATACAAAATTAGTTTGTTAACGGGTTTTAGTTTGTTAAGTTTTATACATACATACATAATATGTAAAATTATAATTTATATAAATTTACAGTATGTAATACAAAATTTAACTACAAATATGCGAATTTTAATAAAATTGTTTGCGGTTCTGGCTGACTGACAACACATTTTTATACAAAACAATGATAAATAAATTTTATTATTACACCAGTATTTTTATCAGGAAACTCCGTAATGTAACGTTCCCGTTGTCCTAGAAACGAGCCTGATAAGCGGAAGCTGTCACGTAAATGACGGAGCATTATTATGATTGTCCATTCACTGGGCATCGCAAAAAGTCTACAATGACAGTGCGAAATGACGCGATTCTGGGAAATGTCCGGGAGGGTATTAACGTACTTACCTAATATTGTCGGGTTAACTAATGTGTTGGTACCTTAGTTAATCTAATAGATTGAAATTTTACTACCATTAAAATATTAAACTATTATTTAAAAAAAATATGGTTGTCTAGTCGGTTTACGGACAATAATTTTGCGTGATAAAGTCATAAGAAAACATTACCATTACATTACGTAACGTTACCATGGAGATCTGTCCACAACGTTACTATTGAGATTTGTCCACAAAGTAACATTTTTTCGTGCATGCTACTGGTGTTCATCGTTTTATAAGACGTTATCACGTCAAAAAAAGTTGGTGTGATAAAAAAAGAAATATACCTTACGACATGAGATATTAGTAATTTTTATTTGAACCTACTTTCCTGGCATGTTTTTCTCTTGTCCTAAAAAGGACTTGTTGTTTTGAACAAACAAATTTTGACCAAAGCAAATGTCTAATAAACATGGTAATCTTTTAAAGTTGGTCCAACTGTTCGTCGGTTCTCAAACTTTGTACATTTCGTTACCATTTATTACGATTTATGTGACTGCATGAATCAGACTGAAAACAGGAGATTGTTTTGAAATGGAAACGAATTCTCTGTGACATTGTTTTGTAACTGTTTGTAGGATAAATATTACTTTAATTATAAACCAGGGCCGTGTTGCATAATAAACTACAACGAATATTACAAGCGGAATTCCTTTTCTAATTACACTTATTAGAAAAGGAATTCCGCTTGTTATATTAGTTTTAGTTTTTTATAAGGTAGTTGCCTCGATAGCAGAGGACGCTGGTTCGATTCCAGCCTGGGGCACTGGAGGCCTTGCTATACTTTAACTTAGTAAATGACATTTATTTCAGTTTATAATTTATAAAGTAGTGTTTCTACTTGAAATAAAAACAAATGAAAATATTTTCTGAAAATAATTTATTTGTTCTAATACTTCTAATAGTATTACTTTAATTATTTCAGTTGGTATATTCATAGGCCTGAAGATTATATGTTGATATCAGAAGATATTAAAATTTTAATTAAACATAATTATACGAGATACTTAATTAATTACATGATATATTCAGGAATTCTCAATAATACTCGACTCCGAGAATTGGCCATAATTCCATCATATCAGTATCTGTTTTCAGAAGTACTTACACGAAATACGGATGTGTTTCGAGATTATCCAAATACACTGGAATACAGCAACAAAATATGAAATAAAATTGAGCGATCTTTAAAAAACCTCGAACCGTCTTATCTATCTAGTTTCTAGTTTATTATGATTATATACTGCATTTCTGTCAGAACTAGATTATTTATTAATTTTTCTAAAATACAAGTCTCGTGTGAATTTTTAATAGCAAATCTTCCGTGGGACACAGACTTATTAACAATTTTCGACTCAAAATACGTGAGTGACCCTCTTTAATAAATTATTATTTATTAGTGCATACAAACTTAATACCTAGAGACAAAATAATACCATGCCTAAAACATAATTAAATAACTAACCTACAAAACTTAAAAACGAAATCTAAAAATAAATTTAAAATGTCACGTATGGAATAAAAAATGTGATGTCACCTTTGCACTTTCTGTGCTTTTATAAAATTTAATATGCCCACGATGGCTATTAAAAAAGTGATGGCACAGAAACAAGCAACTTTCGGTTTTGCCTGTAAAGGTCGGCTCGGACTTGATTTATCGCAAGGTAACAAAACCTTAACATGATTTATAGCAGGCTTGTTAAGGAACGATTACGTCCTTGAGTTAGCGGCAAATTTATCGCTGACTGACGATAATACGTTTAATATTGCTGACTTGCGGAATTTCTTGATAAATAATCTGATATATTTTCTTGGAAAAATTGTGGCGTATGGCTGTCCGGATTTGATGTATTGTTAGCAGTGTTAGAAAACCGACGTCTGCCAAGTGCATGATGAGAGAACTGAAAGTAATGCTAGTGAAAGGTAATGCTTTCCTAGGCCGAAATTTAAATTAATAATTGTAATTTGGGATCTTTTGGAACACTAGTTCATTAAATAAAGTTCCAAAAGGTCGTAATTCTTGTCCGAAGTTAAATTAAAAAAATGTAGTATCGCTTGCAGACGTAACAGCTTGAATTGTTTTTTATTAATTTTAATATTATTTTACTAAATGTTATATTTGCCACGTTAGGTCACATCAATTCTCGAATTTCGCTCACGGCCGGGCCCCCTCCTAGTTTAAATAAGCAGAAGGATTTAATGGGGTCCTAATTTGTTTGAAGTGTACTTACTTTTAAAGTACCCGTCTTCCGGTGTCTTATGACCACAAAGTAAAAAATATCCATGGGCTATGTTAAGTGCTAATCACGAAGCGAGCGGCTCGATTGTACTGTAAGAAAGTATCCTTACCTCAAGAAAAAAAAACAGGTAAACTGTTCAAATCCAATTTTTTCAAAACAAGACCGTTTTGCGTAATTTAAGATTCAAAATGTAAACGGAATTTTCAGCTCCCTCACCAGCCAATTGAAATTAAACAGGAAGTTATTAAAATATTTCAGGGAAAAAAATATGAGAAAATGGCGGATTATTAAACAAGGCAGGCAAGAGGTAGGCAGAGGCGTGCCGGGAATGTCCCTATTATTAGAAAATTGGTTTACAACAGGGGTCTATTCTCAAGATTTAGGGCAAGCTTCCTTTGTGCGGACAGTGCTTAGGGACAATTAAATGTCGAGGAAAATGTATCGTTACAAATGGAGTAGTGATCTAAGGCAAAGTAAGTTTTTTAACCCCTGTCAATGTAAACTGGTAACGGTATCCGTTATTTTTGATCAAAGATATCTTGTCCTTTTGTGCTTTGTGTTGTGTGTGACTCGTGTGACCTGCTCACATATTTTTCCGATTTTGTGTTAGTTTTTAGTTTACAAAGTATACGTACCATGTAGTAATATGTACGGTCGGGTCGGTCGGTTCCCCAACTTAAATACCCACGTCGCCATACTAATTGTAAAGAAAAGTGGATACTTATGTTAGGGAACTGATTGTACCTATATTCTGTACTATACATTCGTTTTCCATTGAAAAGACAACTCTTTGAAAGGCGACTAGCAATATAGTCATAACAAAGCCTTTCTTCGGAGGCTTAGCTCCCCGAAACCTAGACAAGCACTTAGGCCCCAATCAGGGCCCGAAGTGCCCCGAATAAACACGAACTGTTCCGAGCCAAAAACCTTAATCAACATTTCGTAACTTGCCGGCCAAAATCCTATTATGCAAATATGTCAAAGCTTGTATCGATCCCGCCCGATATTGGCCTTTGATTCGCAAACAAATGCCTTCTGTTTTTAAGCGAGGGCGCGGGCAATCTCGTAAACGATCGAAATTACTTTGCGATGACGTTAAAAATTTTCACTTAGGGTGGTATTTGTATAGATACTTAAATTTTATTTACTAATTGTGTAAAGAAACTTAAAAAAACATGCGATGCCATAAAACTTCTTTTCAATATCACACAATGGTAAATTTTACTAAATATTTAGTTACAAATGAGTATTTTAATTTTCTTTTAGTCTGTATAGTTAAAAAAATGCAGGCCCTCTCTAGAGGAGAGAAGCAACAAATCGGGCTGCTTAGAGGAGATTTAGAGAAGCGTATGCTCATCAATGGGCGCATACCTACTCGCTAAGGAAGAAGAGAGAGTTAGGTTATAAAGACCTAAAACAGTCCAATATTAAAGTGTTTGTAACAATACAAACAGTTTTCAGACCTCGACATCAAATAAAGGTTAGGAACAAGAAGTGTGGTATTACGCATCCCGTATTAATTCACAGCTGTTACATTCTACAACGCCATATGTGACTAAAGGACTCGTATTTAGATACGACTATTTGGATTGGCATTGCCCTTTAGCCGTTGGCACTAAGCCATTTTCTCGGGTCATTTGTCTAACCCCAGTGCTTGGTCTATTACCCTTTACATTTTATTCTTAGCGTACTCATAAAGCGTACGCGTTAGACCAACAAACATATTGAAAGAAAACTACTGCAGTTTAGATTTTGTTTTAGAAAATCACCGTTGTTTGGAGACTTCTCTCGAATATAAGTTTTTGTTTCAACAGATGGAAAGTATTATCTTATACTGTTTTTTTTAATACTTATCTCCGCTATTGTACCTATCAGTAATACAAACGTACTCAATATAGGTAGAAAAAACAGAAGGTCAATATTACATTTCACAAACAACAAAATGGGGACTTAGGTGTATAACTTTGTTGTCTACAATCATCAGGTTTGATAGTTAAGTCTAGTTACCAAAAACGTATGGCGTTATACAACGCCATAATTATAGTTCTAGTCAAAAATAGCAAGTTACCACTCACTTGTCTATCATTCATTCCTTTGCCAACGATCTTCACTAAATGTATTTGTAGTTAGTTGTCATTAAGTAGCAGGAGAAGCTGATTCTGTCTTTATTTAATTAATTTCCTTCAAATTCTCACTCTTTATAATCAAAGTTAATGATAAAATCAATATATATGACTTCCGAGACTGAAATTTTGCTGTATTAAGCAGATAGACTATGTAATGAAGTAGTCTACACACATATATACATAACACCTCAATTCTGACGAATCCTAAAATTATTCAGAACATACCTTCTCGTGTTCAACATAACCTTAATGCCTTAGCTAAAATTTAATAAGCGCTCAACACATCCACTCCAGTCAGAATTAAGGGGAAATGTTCGCAAATTAAATGTAGAAATGCGAATTGTTCACGGATACCGGAGGAACTGAGCCTGTTTGCCGTATTATGCTCTGCTACATCTCTGCTAATACTATATCTCGTGGAAAACGGTCGTAAACTTCACGTAGTTTAGAGGTTATAGGCCATTTTAGAACTACGCTAGCTGTGAGCGGTAAAAGAAAGACTACGTACGAATACGATTTGGCCAGTCACGCGAGATCTCATTTATCTTGTTGCGGTGTTAATGTTTGTATATATTTTAATTATATATATGTGCATGCCTATTTTGTAAGTACTTGGTTATTCATAATACCTACTAGGTACATAGTACCGAGAGACTTGTCTAAGTGGGACAGTTATTTTCAAGTCCAGATTAAATAATGTATTGAAGGGGCCCACTGATTACCAGTTCGCCGGATGATATCAGCCTGTCAGTTAAACGCAAAATTTGACAGCTGCGAACAACTAACAGGCTGATATCGTCCGGCGAACTGGTAATCTGTGGGCCCCTTTAAAAAGGTATTGTTATTGGCATACTCTACTTAAAAGGGGGTGTAAAGCTAGGAATTCAGAAGAAAACTAAAGATGCCAAGGAATGGAATTCCTTGCCGGCGTCTATATTTCCGTGTTCTTATAACCCGGCAACCTTCAAATCAAGAGTGAACAGGCACCTTCTGGGCGAGCTCGCTCCATCGTAGGCCACGTCTACGCCTCGGCTAGTCTGTGGCCATGAGTAAGCCCATTCATAATAAAAAAAAAAAAAGATATGGCGCGCCGCGTGAGACTTGCGATGGTGAGTGCCGGTACACCCATATTTGGTATATACATTTATTATGATAGTCGGATATCCTTGTGATATGGTATTTAGAAAACAAAACGGATTCAAAGTATCTGTTAATTATAAACTGTCCTTATTAGGTACACATAAAATAATTGCATTCAATTTTGAAAAGTGGGTAAACTTACTAGTCGGCTGAGAATTTATGAATCCCCTACCTATAGCTGGCTAATACATTTTTCTAATATAATTAGTTTTCTAGACTTTTAAAAGATTAGATACACAACATAGGTAACAAAATTCTAGTAAAAACCGCAATAACTCAAAGACTTACCGTACCTGAGTCATACTCGTAAATAAACGTTAGTATAAAATTTATTGCACCTTTACTATTTATAATACAATCTTTTCATCACAAGTTACATTCAGTGGGTAACCTTTTTAGCCGTAATAATTTCTTCTTCGCCCATTGAAGCCTACACGGGCGAAAAAGTGTGAAGATGTTACATTTCAAAAGCTAACTAGGGAGAAAATCCTGCTACCATAAATCTAACTAATAAGAGAGGTTCTTTTATATACGAACACATGTAAAAACCCCTTTCTGCCGTATTAAATGTGGCCACACAATAATGTAATATGTTGGAAGTTTATGCTAAAGGGTTGATAAAATGTTTTGTGAAGAAGGAGTTTTTTGTACCGACATGTTTTCGGAATAATGTACCTAAAGAGTATTATTAAATATACAATGTTTTGTTTACTAGTTTCTTTATATAAAAAGCAAGGCTTTGAAAATGAGTAGAGTAAACTGTCTTCCTCAATGACTATTATCAAAACAAAATCATCATGCTAAAACGTGCATTAATAAAAGGCAACAAAACTTGAACAATAATTTACCATTTGATCCACAAGGGAGTAAATAAATTAGCGAAATATACCCCGTTACCATAAATCATCAACATTATTCCTGGAAACATACTCGTAGGTGTGAAATTTTAACGGAAACTTTCCGCAAAACTCCGACGCGGTAATTAACAGGATCAACAAACATCTCCAGGGCCCGGTGCTGTGGGTTAAGTTTACTTAAGATGGTATCATACGGCTTAACATTCTGTTCATTTCTGTATTGGAGCATTCCATGAAATTGTCTACCGTTTGTCCTGTACAAACGCGAATTCCAGGTATAAGAGTTAATATGCACAGAAAAATAATCGCCTGCTTTAAATGCCGAAAAAAAGTTGCAACACAAGAAAATATGCGTTTGTATGGGACAACCCGTGGAATGCTCCTATTTCGTTGTCCCCTCAAAGTTTTTGTAAACATAAATCACGTTCCACAAGCATTTGTGTGGTCCAAATCAATGTGAATTATTGAAACTGAGTGTGTATTGATAATATGTCTATCTAATAAACCGTGATAGCTAGTTGAAATTTTCGCATACGTAATACATATATGATGTAGGTATTTTATTTAACTGAGAATAAGTTCAAACAAACTATAAACTAAACATTTAAAAACTAAACTATAATTAAAATTAAACTAATTAAAAATTAAACTAATATTAAATAATACTAAAATACACAAAAAAAAAAAAAGTTATAATAAGTATACCCCATCTAAAACCTCAGCATTATATTAAATTTTGGTAGAAAATCGTATTATACTAATTAAAACGAAGCACGGTAGCAATTTTCAGACAAATTACATTGAAATACCACTTAAAACATTATTTACTCTACGTCTATTGGCCGAGAGCGTTATTAGCTGCGATTGGTTACCAAAAGGGATGACTTGGCAATATTAACTTACGTGTTCAAGGAAGAGGAAATACTTGTCTTGTTTTGTACTAAGTATAAGCATACTTAGTACAAATCAAGACAAGTATTTTCTCTCCCTTGCCGAGTATTTCTTGGTTAATAATGTGATTTAGAAAAAAAACGTAATTAATTGTAGCCTTTGGTCCTATTCACATTCAGTAGCCCTACCACCTGCCTTAGCAGTGTCAAACTGACATATTCGCTGACGTCTGCGTAACTTACTCTCTATGCATCTCGCTCATATTCGCATATTAGTGCGAACGAGATGCTTACGCTGTGTCTTACGTAGGCGAACAACGCGCGAACGCGGCGCGGCGCCTGACATTCGCGTGCAAATCGCGCCGCACCGCGTTCGCAACGAGATCGCTTACGTAGGACACTTCTATGGGCATCAAAGGATTGATTTCGCCGCGCCGCGCCGCGCCGCGTTCGCGCGTTGTTCGCCTACGTAAGACGTAGCGTTAGCCTATGGGCCCGATTCGGATTATGAAATAGACATCTATTAGAAATCTTTTAGACATCACCAAGATACGATAACGATATGTTTAATATCTAACCTGTCAAATTTGACATTTGCACGATTCTGGAGATACTCTTGAACGATTTCCAAAGGATATGACTTAGAGATCTAATTCACATCTAATAGATATCTTACTCTATCTAACGTAAAAGTGACATTGGTTGCCCGAATTGCGCTGCAAAAGAGAACTAGTTAATATCTAAACTATAAAGTATCTAGAATGGATCTAGTGCGTGTCGTCTCTTGAAGTTCGAATACGGCAGTTTATGTCAGTGTCAAAATAGTCGAAGCCGTACGGATGCCTAATTGCCTCATGTATATTATTAGAAAGTAGTAAACAATTCTGTTTAGTAAGAGCTGAGATTTAGTAGTCGAATAAACCATCAAAGTTGTGATAAAAATAATAACTGGAAATAAAAGATGTTAACTAACTCAAAATAAGTAAAAAATAATGTTTTGGAACAATGTTTAGCAATAACAGTAAATATAAAACAATTTATTACCTAGATGATAGCTCCACTTGTTTAGAAGCCTGTGATTCAAAACAATTATGACTTAAAACACCCGTTACATACATTTAAGCACAATCTTTAAAACAAGAAAATAAGGTATCGTATACAAATAAAGTGTCATTATATGGAACTTGCTAACTATGTAAACAAACCGCCATATTGAAATTGTCTCTGAATGATGAATTAACTGGTGACTTTTGTTTACGTAGGTAACAAGTTCCATAGAGTGACACTATTTATTGTTATTTCATATATCAACATACCTACGCAACTTTTACATTTTCAAAACAAAATCTTGCATATTTGTTATATTTCCGTAATATCACCCTTAAAATAGCTACTCTGTCCCTTACATCAAAGGCATTTTTCCAAGTTATCCCTGTTATTTTCATGTCCCGTCCCATTCTTCAGCTACGCAATGCCAACACGATTAATGCCTGAGGGAAGGGTTCCCAAATTTTATTAGCCATTAAATTTAATTCCAACTCCACCATTGTTTCCGATTGAGTCATGACCTGATTCAGTCTGTTTATTTTAACTTAACTATAGCGGTGCTATTTTGAAAGACTCGCGAATTAATTTTACATCGTTGAAGTTCCCTCGGTTTTAATCATAATCTTTGGCGAAAATTGACTTTTCGGGGCTGCCTACTATAACTTAACCGATAGAAAGTTGAAATAAATTAATTGAAATAGTATACAACCTTTCGTGAAGTCTATTCTGATTGAAATATGAATAATTAACAAATGATTTAACTAGAAATGTTTGTGAATAAAAGGTTGACGTGTATAAATTGATGACTGTGATTTATTCTAAAATTTGGTAATAAACATAAAGTTAAATTGGTTTGTTGACAAATATTACCTGCGAGTAAAACCTTCTTTCGATACTACCTGAAACAAAAGAAAAACTAGCGTTCACTTATTATAGCCGACAAGACGACTTGACCAGAATTTATTGTGACATGGGTTCCAAATAAATTAAATCTTACGGTGTGTTGGCGCTGAAAAAAAAAATTACAAAATACAATAATGTTTCTTATTTACGTATATGTAATTAATACTCATTCCTGCCTTTAACTAATCAAAAATATCGTAATGTTCAGATCAAATAAAATACACGTCTATAGGTACGTACTAAAATTGAGTTAACTAACTTGACAAGACCTTCGGTCGATACTAACGTAATTAAACATGGACCCTTAACGCGTACTATGTAGTTACGAGTCACCTTGTCTGTTCGCAAGAGCTGTGCAGAATGTAATTTGAGGGCGCATTCTGACACACGTATTTCCAATTTAGTATATATCTTTAGGTATTTAAAAAAGAATAAACAAAATCTACCCTCTAATGGTATCTTAAAAAAAAAATTGGGTGTTTCATACATTTTGCTGGTCTGATGTTGAAATTTCCTATGGGAGAGTCAATTTTTTCCGCGTTTTCGGGGTTGGTCTCATAGTAAAAGTTGCTCAGTATGACCTATACATTAATGAGTCTCTTTCTTAGCCTTTTGTTCTGATATATATTGTATAATTACACGGCTGCGTCGCAAGTTAATCACCATCAGGTGAGATTGTGGTCAAATGTTTACCTATTTCCAATAAAAAAAAAAAGTTTATTTTTCTTGATCTCGGCGCAATAATACGCAGCCGAGCGGCACCGCGCGTCAGGTAGCGTTATCCATATCTGAATTATATTGAAGCCTCTCGATATCAAGAATGGTTCCTCATTAGCTAGTTGCTTACCAGGGCGTTCATAAGATCGCAGTTATGGCTGGGATTGCTCGTGTTCTAATTGGGCCATGCAATGCTGCATATTAGCTCTCAATAAGTGAGCGGATTATTGGTATAGTCATGCTACGGAGAAGCGATTAACTAGGTATGTTTTATACATCACATACTTTATTTTATTATGCGTTTTATCCTAGTAAACAGCTTGGTAATAAAGCATGTAGTGTGTGTACTACGCCTTACTCACACACGTGCATAGCTTAGTTTATAATGGCTTGTACTTGTTACTTAAGAAATTAGAAAATATTTCGTACTATTGAGTTCTCCTTTAAGCACCTCACATGGCGACCCTGCCAGGATACGGGCCGTCGGGCCGTAGCCAAAACGATAATCGTTTTTTTACCAAACGCCAAAGTATGAAATATCAGAGAATGACAGATGCAAACGAAGTGTTTTGTCATTTTCATACATACATAACTTAAGTTCCAATTATTGTATTCTATAAACAATTGTAAATTGGCTACCCCCACCCCCAGGTGCCAGAGTAAAAGCGAATAAAGAGCAACATTTACTAAAGGTTGGTTCAGTAATTACTAAGTAGGCACATGTGAAAAAAAATGAAATTAAAATAAATGTCAATCTAAAGATTAATCATTGAAAACGAATCCTAAAATATCGTCTTTTTACTATCACAAGTATAAACGCTTACGTAGTAATTAGAAATACATAAAGGCTGTCACTAATGGAAATAAACAAAAGAAAGCCGCTTAAAGTCCTAATTGATGCTAAAGATTCAAACATTTCATTAATTAAACACCTGAGCCCTGCCGTCAAAATAAAATAAAGAAAGCGAGCGTATTGAATTCTGCTTCAAAGCTTTTGAATTCTGCAATAAAAAAGAGAGCAAGTCGAGTTGGCTAATACGACGGTTTAGCCCTTTTTATTGTACGTCAGAATTAAGGGTCGAAAATTTTGTGAGTTTTTCGGCTCCTAGCGGTTGTTATCGATGATTTAAGCAGGTCAACGGAGATTTAGCGTTCGTGCCAGGAATTGTGAGGGCTTATAGAACGGGGGCTTCGTCAATACTTTTAAATTCTTTACGTTTAATTTCTCGGACGTGTAGTTATTGCAAATTATGCTGCATTAGCATTACAAACAAGAGTCACGATTAACAGGCATGTATCATAATTAGAACCGTAAAATCAGGTGTAGTCCTTAAGTGCAACTATGGTCCAGTTTTTAACGTATCCGTTTTCAACCAGCATGTGCATCCGAGGCACACGCCATCGCCACCGCTTTAAGTCCACTGCCAGGTGGCTTGGGTTCGACGACGGTGTCGCCCTTCCACACATTGACTGAAGCCCCTTTTCTGCCCTACCTAGTATTACCTACCCCTTTGCCTATGTACTGTGATTATTATGATTTTTAGTACTAAGTATATACTTATTTAATATTAAATGGTGTGTTTTTAACGAGCTTTTGCTCGTTCATCATTTAATATTAGATTTGTACTCGTACATTTATTTTGGAGCTTAGATACACTAATAGTCTTTCTATGTTAATATAACTCAACATAATTCGAAATATACTTATATATATTTTACTGGAACTTGAATTTGGAACATAGTTGTAAGTTGTGAACTAAAGTCACCTAATTTTACGGTATGTAAATAATTATATACCGTGTTTGATACATACCGGTGTGCGTAAGCTTGGAAAAGCGTAAGTTAATTAAACTTTTGTGTTTAAAAAAGGTAATATGGCGGATCTTTGGGGTAGAGAACCTTTTACAAATCCTCAGTAATTACATTTATTTACAATTATCCATATAAAGAAGGTATTTCGTAGCCATAACAAGTCCTTAAACCAACTCGATAAAAAATAATAGGATATTGGAAAAAAAATCTCAATATAAAAAATAAAATGCATTCAATCGTTTTTTATGCTTTATAGCGGCTTGTTACTGCAACGAATTCTCTTTTAATATTCTATACTTAGCAGAATTTTATATTTTGGGTAAATTTTATTAAGCCTTTATAAGTTTATAAGGCAGAGGGAATATATTTTCCACCAAATTTTGAACTTTAACTTAAAGTGATGGGGTTCATGTTTGCATAATTACTGACACCCTTATGCCTTATAAAGGGTTAAAACTACCAATTAAAAATATTAGTGATAGATATTCTATTAGTTGTTTTATAGTTAATTTGCTAGATAGTAAATTCAATTTTCATAAAATATATCCGTAAACTTTATCACATAGCCAGCTGTGAAATTAAGATGAGATACCGTTGCATTTCTCTAAGTAGGTTAAGTATGCTCTTATCTCTTGCTGGGGGAATATTGTAAAAAGTAGGAAACGAATTCTGAAAAGGTATTGCTTTTTAGTTCATTATTGGAAATGTAGTGATAGAATGATACCTATCTTTATTTATGAGAGGACGGTATTGATAGGTTCATGATTTTGATTGTATTATATGAATATTTAAAGTATTTTTACTTTGTTTTGTGTACGTTTGTGGTGCCGAAATGCTCTAATCGTCTATAATTATATGTGTTTAAAAATAAGTACTCCCACTGATAACTAATTTTTTATGTTGTAGATACCACCAATAAATATAAAAACACCAATGGATAAACGAGACAGATTTATAAGATACTACATACATCATTCATTTACTTATTACCTACTTACCTAAAGTTTGTCTCAAATTAGGCTTTATTTAATTTATAAAGGTTATCTGGAAGAGATCACTGTTTAACGATAAGACCGCCTGTTGTCTGCCTCTATCTTTCATCAATTGTTTTTCTTTAATCTGTATGTGTCACTGAGATCTGCCAAGAATATAGATAAATACTAGGGTAACAAAGCATTTTGGTAACTATAGGAAGTTTAATACTATTTTACTCCGCTCAGAATAATAGGGATAATTTTCCTTTAGCTGCGTTAAACCCCTTACAAAAGTCAGTCGCAGTAAACCCTCAAAAATATTTTATCACAACGACATTCGTCCCTACAGAGTACTCGAAAAATAAAGATAACAAACACAAATAAAATAAAAGCGCACGACTTAAGCACATCTGTACACACATTGTAGGCCTCCCTAAACGGAATAGTGTGGCGTAGTGTTGCCAAATAAATATGGAGGAAGTACGCGTGACGTGCCTTTATTTCACATTTTGTTTTCTTCTCATAAAGTTTTGAGCATCAAATTGTGGTTTTAAACTACTGTGTGTGACCTGTACTTGTATACAATTGGTGCGCACAGCAGATGGACAATTCACACGGCGTGTCCAAAGCCGTCAAGCGAGATCTAGAGAATAATTTTGGGCCTCTTTCCCAAAAGGTGAGAGGATGTTGAGAACCCCTTTATGATTAATGTCAGATATTTAAATTCATATTTTTTTATGATTTTTATATCAATGTCACTCTGAAATAAATGGCAAAACGTTTAGTGCTTGTTTTCATTCAAGCTAATTATATTTCATCTAATTTCCTACATTACTACCTAGTTATTCAATATATATACAGTGGTACAACTAAACGAAATTAATAACTAGTTTAAATCTAAAATAGGCCCCTGAGGCATTGTACCAAGGATGCTGGCGGCATTTCCCTAGTTATTTGAAATAGGAAAACATTTGACTTCCAACTCATAATAACAAAAAAATTGAGAAATCTCCTAATCTCCAAATTCTATGCAGCTGGCAACACTCAGCCGCCAACGGCATTCGGGTTAACGAGTTATATACCATTTTGCCTCTCGTTGACTTGATTAAAATACGACGGAGCCGAGATGAGGTGCGATCATTGTGATTACGCCGCGTTTTTAAGATGTGCGTTCTCGAAATTGGAAGTGAATTGAACATGTTTTAATAAATAATTTTTAATAAGATACCAGTGGGGTGGCGTTTATGAAACTCAATTCTCAACGTATTGCCTGATTATTTGATAGAGCATTTTAGGGTTCCGTACCCAAAGGGTAAAACGGGACCCTATTACTACGACTTCGCTGTCCGTCCGTCCGTCCGTCTGTCACCAGGCTGTATCTCACGAACCGTGATAGCTAGACAGCTGAAATTTTCACACATGATGTATTTCTGTTGCCGCTAACTATAACAACAAATACTAAAAACAGAATAAAATAAAGATTTAAATGGGGCTCCCATACAACAAACGTGATTTTTGACCAAAGTTAAGCAACGTCGGGAGTCGTCAGTACTTGGATGGGTGACCGTTTTTTTTTTGCTTTTTTTGTTTCTTTTTTTTGCATTATGGTACGGAACCCATCGTGCGCGAGTCCGACTCGGACTTGCCCGGTTTTTTTATAACTCGTGAAAAGGTAAGATAAATTATGCGCCGTTTGACTAAGATTTTATTTGATGCGTCAGCAAAGTTTGACACTCAAATTCACAGTTTACTCGGGTAATTCCGAATGTCGAAAACTGTCGGATAATTCCGAAAAGAGACTTTTATTATGATGGAATTAAGGGTGATTTTCACCTGAATTTCGGAATTATCCGACATTCGATATTACCCGAATACACCTTATTACACATATACTATATACATATATTAAAAAAATCTGTAGTAGTAAATCTCGATTTAAAAGAAAAACATGCATAAATTTTTGGTCTCAAGGGGAGTGAAACGAATTGTTAAAACCACGGGTGACATAGAGGCCTATTCAGATAAGTATTCATTGTCTTGAAACGGTCATAGATAATGATCAACTATATAACAAAATTGAACGTTTGAATCACCCTCGTGAGCCTCAGTTTGCTCTGGAAACCACAAACAACACGACCGAGACATTACTTTATTTTAGTTCCAAATTAGTCAAAGCAAAACCAACTTTTAGCTGTAGGTACTAACTTGTAGTTAGTTAGTAAAAGTTATCACTTTAAGTTAACCCTGTCTTGGTTCGTGAACTAAAGAGCTCAAGGACACTCACTGTCAACTTGGAAGCCATACTGCCGTATTCGAACTTCAAGATATTCACAAGAGACGACACGTACTAGATCCATTCTAGATACGTTATAGTTTAGATATCAACTAGTTATCTTTTGCCGCGCAATTCGGGCAGCCAATGTCACTTTTACGTTAGAGTAAGATATCTATTAGATGTGAATTGGATCTCTAAGTCATATCCTGTGGAAATCGTTCAAGAGTATCTCCAGAATCGCGCAAATGTCAAATTTGACAGGTTAGATCTTAAACATATCGTTATCGTATATTGGTGATGTCTAAAAGATATCTAGTAGATGTCTATTTCAAAATCCGAATCGGGCCCTTATTCGTATCCAACCTAATTAATTAATTCTACCATACCATATCGGTATAAATTTAAATCTAATTGCTTTGATTTTCTTTGATATTTTATCAAACAAAATCAAAGCAAATACTTTAATTTTGTTTTTTATTATACAGTTAGTATTTTCCTTGTGTTGGTGGAGTGAAAAGTTTGTATTTCAGTCGGTGGCAAAATTTGTTTAACCCTTGCATGCCTTGAAACCCTCGCGACGCTCAATATTCCATTTTTCCAGCCACTCACTACACTCGTGGTTCAGTTTTGAAATTATCCGCTTGCTCGGGTATCAATATTAGCACGAAAGGTTTAACAATAAATGTTCCCCCTTTGTAAACAAATAACATTTATTCATTATTTATATCAAATAATAAAACGTTCCACGATTTAGAAGATTTAGCCTAAATTGATCTTAATTAAAAATAGCTTAGTGTTTAAATGTAAAGTTTTAAGTCCATAATCCAGTAATCCCGTTACCTAATTGTTAAGACTCCGTCCGAGGCAATTTGTCATATTTCCAATTAGATTTTCTACAAGCAAGCTATTTAATATAGCCATTGGAAAATCCAACCTAAGGACAAATACGAGCCCCGATGCATATGTTTTCGTCAGGTGACCCCATTTTTTGGGGTTCTCGCGTTTGTTCAAAAATAATGTTTTTGTTTAAAAATTACTAATATTTAATGCTTATACTAATGTAATTCAATTTTATATGGTAATACTCTGCAATAACTAAATCCAATTACAAGAAATACCGTTTGTACTGAAAGACAAAAAAAATTTTTTTTTTGACGGGTAGGATTACAACATATGTGAAAAGGGCTATTACCAGGGAAAGCAATAGGGCACTGCCAATGTACTGACAATTTTGTTTCGAGCCCATGCATGGAGCAGTGCTGTAAGAGAGGACAATATGATTTGGACAACGTTTTTGAAAAGTCCTTTTTTTCAGCAATAAGTCTCATACAATTTTATTATACGATCAAAATAAGCTACATTAAACATTGCTATTATGGTTCCCATTACTGGGTCATTATATGTTCATGTGTAAAATTTATTAAAATAAACAAAATTATTGCGCGGAACTAGACGAAATCATTTGCATCGGGGCTCGTAACTCGACTATTATACAAGCATTTGAGACTAAAATACCAGAATCTGGGCCCGATTCGGATTTTGAAATAGACATATATTAGATATCTTTTAGACATCACCAAGATACGATAACGATATGTTTAAGATCTAACCAGTCAAAATTGACATTTGCGCGATTCTAGAGATACTCTTGAACGATTTCCACAGGATATGACTTAGAGATCCAATTCACATCTAATATATATCTTACTCTATCTAACGTAAAAGTGACATTGGTTGCCCGAATTGCGCTGCAAAAGAGAACTAGTTGATATCTAAACTATAACGTATCTAGAATGGATCTAGTACGTGTCGTCTCTTGTGAATATCTTGAAGTTCGAATACGGCAGTCTATCTAAAACCCAACCTTAAAACCGTGTAGAATGTTAAGGGATCCATTGTGCTAGTTTTGAACAACATAAGCCTCTAAGTTTAATGCTGGGCACAATGACAGCCTTTCCTAAACAAGTACGAACTACAAACAAGCTTTGTTATTCGCCATCAAATATATCGGAGCGACCGAGGCGTTCACAAATATCTGAACACGCCTCTATTGTCAAGGCGTTAGAGTGCGTGTTCAGATATTGTGAACACATCGGCTGCTCAGATAAATCTGATAGTGATTATACAATGGCTTTTTAACGAAGATAATATGAGCCCAAAGTTAGTGATATTTGTAGCAGGGATGTTGCGGATGCAGACTGTTTTACATCCGCGAATGCGGATGCGGATATTTAAAGGCTCAAATCCGCGGATGCGGATGTCAACAATATTAGTTACTTAAAAACGCCAAATATTACATTTTAAAAATTTTTTTCTTAAAAAATTTAATTTTGTTACAGTATTCGAGTAAGAATATTTATAGGCGCGTGCGGTGTTATAGGAATTTTAATAAAAAGCAACTTGCGGCTTGATTCTGAAATTGTATTAGATCTCTAATAGACCTCAACAAGTTACGATATGGATAATTTAAAGATATTTGTAAGATAGATATGTCAAATTTGACGTTTCCGCGATTCTGGAGGCCCTCTTGAACGATTTCGACAAGTTATGACTTAGATATCCAAGTCACATCTAGTCGATATCTAATGTAAATCTAGTTGATCTCTATATCGTTTCTAGATCTTGTGATTATCTCGTTTCCCGAATACGCGTGTAAGCCGACTTTTTTAGATCTAGTTGACATCGTTACAGGCAATGAATGACGAAATTACCTAGCATTTAGTACGCCGCCGCCGCCGCTAACACGTTCCTGTACCGACTTGTTCGTCATCCGCACCCGCATAAGCTACGCATCGATTTTATGCGGATGCGGATGCAGATGCGAATTTTGAAAATAATGCGAAAGCTCCTCGTTTGCGGATGCGGATGCGAATATTTGCAACATCCCTGATTTGTAGCATAACAACGGTATGCTACATACAATTGAGTTTAGGTTACGATTATTGTCGAGTAGTTGGTTGGAGGAGTATTATTTAAGTTAGTTTTGTCCTAATTGGGGCGATAAACGTAAGAAGCAAAGCATTCGTTCTATACAATAGTGTATCGTTAAGGTATATATTGTGGAATAAGGGATGGCAACTTGCATAGTTACTTAAAGTTGGATAGTGTTGCTCCACAGTTGCTCCACAAAAGTTAGCTAAGGTGTGGATGCACCTTTACTAAACAGTATAAAGGTTAAATATATAAGTTCAACAACTTTTATTATTAGTACCCTGATGACTGTTAGTAAATCAGCAAAAATCTATGCACAAAGCCATAAAAACTAATAGATTGTCATTATTCCATTCAAGTGTAGAAGTTAGATAGTTTCGGTGTTGCATAGATACTGGTACCTAAATTTTTTGTTTTATGAATTAAACTTTATTCTTTGCTTTAAGCACTTAGGAAAATTATTTAAGTAGCATATTTTAGATTGTGACCTGATTATAGAGTAGGTACTTAAGCTTAATTTAGTTAGTATAGTAATTAAATATAGCTTAGAATTTTTTTAATAAAGATACTTACTGCCGTATTCGAACTTCAAGATATTCACAAGAGACGACACGTACTAGATCCATTCTAGATACCTTATAGTTTAGATATCAATTAGTTCTCTTTTGCAGTGCAATTCGGGCAACCAATGTCACTTTTACGTTAGATAGAGTAAGATATCTAATAGATGTGAATTGGATCTCTAAGTCATATCCTGTGGAAATCGTTCAAGAGTATCTCCAGAATCGCGCTAATGTCAAATTTGACAGGTTAGATCTTAAACATATCGTTATCGTATCTTGGTGATGTCTAAAATATATCTATATCAAAATGAGAATCGGGCCCTTAGTCACAATTTCACACTCTGCCGATTCAGAAATATAACATAGCATAGCAACAAAGTAAATAATAACAATATGGTGTAGGTTTCCAGCAATCAATGTTAATTATACATTATATACCTAAATTCATCACGTTGTAATCAAGCCCTAAGTAACTTAATACTGTTATCGTTACATAATTGGTAAACGTGCTCTGTTTAACAAAGGGAATTACAAACTGGGAAAACAAACTTCAAGGAGAAGTTGAAACTTAAATATTCATGTCAATTCTAACTATAATTATGTGTTTTCTAACTATAATTATGGGTTTTCTAACTACAATTGTGTGTAAGATAGAAATGAAGACTAAAAAAGGCTGCTAAAATCACAACCTATCCTTTTGGCTTTGCTGTATCTCGGGTACAAAATGTACGTTAATTATGTTGGCACTATTTCTGACATTAATGACTGTATAAATATTATATGTACAATTTAGTAAGGCATGTTATGTCATAATGTGTCTTCAAATTCATTATATTGTTAAGAATAATAGAAGTTCTTTCTTGAATAAGAAGCCACCTTTTCTCGTGATATTCAGAGACTTGGCCGCAAATAAAAACTTAAAACTCGATGACACCGCTGACAACTTCATTACCTTTAGAGCACTCCTGCAATCACTGAGCCTTGCTCGTGAATTCCAACTTCCAATAAATGGGAAGACATTACTGTCAGGAAGGGAGGGTGCCTTATATAAATGGAAAAATATATTAAAACTAAAATATAAATTAAAGTGAGTTTAGTACCTTTACCATGAGTTTTATACGCCCTTAAACGTTAGCGACTGCGTCAACTAAAATGCAGTGCATCTCACTTGCACCAACGTCACGCACGCAGTCGCTAGCAAATAACTATGTTAGTGTCAAACTGATGGTAAGTGGTATTAACTGGTTCATCATTGTTGTCGATGTATAAGTACAATCACCTGCAATAATGTTACTCTTCGAAAGCCGCAAAAATATGTAAACACGCGCTTATGGCTCTACAAATAAGATCATGGCAGATATTTTTGCGGCCTCCGTGTGTAACATATTATTGCAGGCTAAGACTGTTCGAGAACAATACCAAAACAACAAGAGCTTACGACGGCAGCTCTTAACATCTACTATTAACCCAGAGTAGGCCCTTTGATGATAACTACAGTTCCTAGTTTAGTTAAATGGCACCATTCCCTTGATTGTTCACCCTAATTTGCTTTTTAAATGCTTAAGGCTAAAGCTTAAATTGGGTTGCCGTCTCTTGATTTGATGGTTCGGGTGAGTGATGAGTTGGAATGAGGTGTGATTACAAAATTTTGTTTCGCTCTACATTCATTTTAAGTAGCTTTAGTCAGTAAAGGAACGTCAAAATGAAATATATTTATTATAGTCCGACTGTTTTATTAATGTAGCAAATAAATATTCATTCTCATCGTGTTTACTTTCAATTTAGGTTAGGAAATGAATGCTCAAAAAACGTTATAAAATATTTTTTTAATTTTGGTTTTACTTCGGAATAGTGTCAATGTGATACCATAGATGAATTCAGCATCCCCGATTTATACGAAAATGATACCAAATATGGCCTAACAGCTTCACTAATGTAGATAGGTATCAAGATAAAATTGAAAGCCCTAAATAAACTTTCAAGAGTGGGTATCTCAAAAACTATTCAAGATATCGAAAAACTTGACTAGATAAAACTTGTAACTAATTTTATCAGCTTTCGGTTTGTCTTAGTCATGTCGCTAAGACGCAAAGTTTTCAAGATATCAATGAAAAACCGAAAAATTCGACCTCCTTACCCCCCTCTACCCCCCAGCACCGGGGCTACGGCCGGGGACTTTTGATATGTTCACCTCCTAACTAGTCCAAAACAAAGTTACGGAGTCAAAAATTGTGTTCCTAGCATTTCCCTCTATACCTTCTTATTGCTTGGCCTAAGTACTGAATTATGTTTTTGCACATACAAAGCTAAATCAAATTCATTACCTGTTATTACAATCAGAATACGGTTTCTGTTTTATATAGGTAACACACAGTTTATGAAACTATGTGCCTCATTTGTTCTCGAACAAATACAAAGCTAGCAATTTGTTGACAGTCGAATGACTGGTGAAGAAAAGGAAAATCTCTGATCTTCATTACAATGTCTCAACACTTAGTGACTGAACACAGATATGCAATTTTATATACTAAGTTTAACATCGTTATAAAAATTCGAGCGCTCTTTAGAAAATACGACTGGCTTCTTAAAAGTTTTGTTTAAAACAGTTTTCAAGTTTATGGTTATGTCTTTAGAAAATATAAATATGATAATGTTTAGGTATAACCACCTTTTTCGGTACTTTTCACTTAGAATAAAAAAGTTGAACGTAAGTAGGTACCAAATAAATTAAAAATTCACGTGTGTCACAATCTTTATTTTAACAGAAATTGTTTATTTTTCAGATATTTGTATTTTTTGTATCAGTAGCTATGGAAAATATTTCTAATAAAAAAGATACAAGTAACAATCTGTCAAAGCTTAATAACTTTGTTGGCATCTTTTGCGTCATATCCTCTAGCTGCCCAGACACCAAAAATTGTCAATATTAATGCAATTTTGATTTGTCAAAATAAAGATTCAAGTTAGAAAGGAACGAGAGACCTTTTTAAAGGCTTCTGGGCTATAAATTGCTGGGATATGAAACCCTAAAAGCATCAAAATTAAGGTGCAATGACAGTAGAACTAAGTAACTTATACTTATCGTAAACTTTATAATACGCCAAGTTCTAAAGTGATACATAATTCCAAACTTTCCCGAAACTCAGGAGCTTATAGACAAAATATTTTACCTCCATAGTACTTCATAACAGTAGGACCCTCTAGAATTTGCATTTAGTACACATTAGAATTTCTAAACGCATTATTAAGCGAGTTCAGACGGGCGGGTAAACACGCGCGGTTTTCTCAAATGACATGCTGCCGTTTTCGAACTTCAAGATATTCACAAGAGACGACACGTACTAGATCCATTCTAGATACGTTATAGTTTAGATATCAACTAGTTCTCTTTTGCAGCGCAATTCGGACAACCAATGTCATTTTAACGTTAGATAGAGTAAGATATCTATTAGATGTGAATTGGATCTCTAAGTCATATCCTGTGGAAATCGTTCAAGAGTATCTCGAGAATCGAGCAAATGTCAAATTTGACAGGTTAGGTCTTAAACATATCGTTATCGTATCTTGGTGATGTCTAAAAGATATCTAATATGTCTATTTCAAAATCCGAATCAGGCCCATGCTTGCATTTAATTTCGTCATTTATTTTCTTAGCCAGAGAAGTGCCAACAAATGCATCCTTGGGTGTGCTAAACCGGCTGCCTGGATTATGTTCTTGCATACGTTTGAGAGCAATTTTAGCGCGACGGTAAGTATAAAATTAATTTAGTGCTTTGAATAATTTGCATATTTTTGGCTGAATAAATTTTTAGAGCAGAGGATATTATTAATATACGAGTCACGTTATTATCTCACTTGAAATTGAGCTAATTTAATATAGAAATATAATAAATTTATTGTTATTTTTTATGTTATTTATATGAATCAGAAGAATTGCAAATTATTACGGTAATACTAATACGACCTTAAACTACTTGCATCAGGTAGCCAAGATTTGTTGGAGCTGCTGTAAGCCACCGAAGTCTTCAATGCGATCAAAGTAACTTGTGTTGATCGGTGGATGGTCCAAAAACACGATTACAATGTTTTTACTGCGGCATATTGTTGATATTTTTTTGCGATAATTTATTAAGGCTAAAGGAGTACCTAGGTATTTAAGAGACACAGAAAGAGATGATGAGAATCTCTTCAGAGACTTGGCTCATGATACGAGTATAGATGTGTTATGTTGATTCGACGATCATTGTTCCGATAGTCATGCCAGCGAACAGTCTTATACGAAGAGACTGGAACAACACCTAGACCTTGACAGATTCTCGCTAGGTGGCTGGATCAAGGTTCAGGCCGCGTAGCCAAGATGCCAATCGCTAACGCTCCGTAGCGATCGAAACGCAACTGTCACTGTCGCACTAATATGGAAGAGTGATAGAGAGACATCATGCTTTTCGTTGTCGAAGCGATAGCGATTGTAACCTTGGCTAGGCCGGCAGGCCGCGTAGCCAAGATGCCGATCGCTTACGCTCCGTAGCGATCGAAACGCAACTGTCACTGTCGCACTAACATAGAAGTGTGATAGAGAGACATAATGGTTTTCGTTGTCGAAGCGATAGCGATTGTAACCTTGGCTAGGCCGGCAGATACTTACAGAAAGCGGTGATCTTGGACACGGCGCGTACACCCTAGGTTAGGTTCATAAATCCAATGTTAAATTTATAAATCCAATTAGGGTATGAGGCACTTTAACTATAATATAATTCCATATAATTATAATAATAATAGCAAGTTGTTACTGTCAAATAGGTTGTACACAATGAAACAATATGATTGTGTTGTATTATTAATAATTAAATACAATTTGCTTGATTAACAGTTTCAATAACATAGTTAAGTATTGCGCTCGTGACAAATTGAAATGGTGGTTAATGTATTAACCTGCTGATGCTAAGTGCTTCAAATTGAAAATGTACCTAATTAATACAATAGGAATAACATACAATATTATGGAATCCTAAGAACATATGAACTTACGACAGTAAAAAAAACCCAAATGTAATTAGGTACTTACTAAAATTAGGAAAGGCCCATAAGTACCTTAAAATGAAATAACTTTAAGGCGACTAGGGACAACAAATGTTTAAGCTGAGCAAGGCTGACAAAACTTCAGCGAGTTAGGTACTTTAGGTACTTTGTTTCAAGAATTCACAACGGACTCCAATTAGAGACAATTTGAAGGTTGTCAGAACGCTGGGGAAAAACCTACATTTGGGTCAAACACAAAACTGTGTTCACGTCTTTCCTATAGACATACCCAAAAGCTAAAGGCTATATGGGTTAGATTTCTTTTTTTAACCCTTGTCAATATGAAAAGGAATTCCTTTTATTTACTTAGATAAAATCATTACCTACATGCCCAGAAGCTGTTAACTATTGTCCACAGGAGAGAAAACTGTACAGTTCTGACGAACACACAACTAATGATTTTTCTCTAAACACTATATTGTGGTTGTGTTACATGTCACGGTAAAAGCCCGTTTTTAGTTAAACGCGTTTTCCCTAGTTAAAACTAGTATTCTGTAAAATATTATAAACCATTTATTTTTTCATGATAAACTTAGTGTAAATACAAAACTAACATTATGAGGTTTAAAACATACATAATTACATAAATATTGTTTACCACGAAATGGGTTCGCTTCAACATACGTAATGCTGAGCCGAGAGTAAGTGCAGATCTTCCGGCGAGTCCATTTGTGGGCCACAATCGCAGCTGCACGGCCTCGTTAGTAAAATATTAATACTCGTCATATTAAGTAATATAAACTAGTTTTAGTCTCAAAACTCAGCCACTTCTAATAGAAAATCTCCACGCAACTTCTTTACTAACCCCCAGCGATAAGTGGTCGACCTATAGCCACGTTGTCAGGTTTCTGTTCATGTAATCATTTAATCAGGTTTTACCCTAAATGGATTACTTGGAACGTAGATTAGGATTAAGCTATTAGGTTTCATTCGTAAACTATTGAATTGATTTCGACAGCTTTGTCCCTATTTCCTAATCCATTGACTATTAGGTTAGTATTACGAGTATATCATTACAAAGTTTAATTGATTGATTGTTAATTTCCAGTTGTTAAGTTACTAAAATGATTGTGATGCTGAATAAAATGTTAAGCCGAATAACGTCATTTTCTATAATTATTATAAAATAAATATTAATATTTGTGTGTCAAGCGATTGATCATTCATCGAATTTAAACTGTTGCGAGTCATAACTAATCATTAAGTTAATGTTACGGTTTATGTTACTCACGTATTTTAGTCATTTCATCTACATATTTCCGAGCTATGTACTGTTAATTCTTGAAATCTCTTAATTGATCATTTATTAAATATAGTACCACTATACACTCACATTTGAAATATTTGTTTCAATAAATTGAAATACATCAATGCAACATGACACGCCTTAAAATTTCAAATAAGACAATCCAAAGTAACTCTAAAATAAACAAAAAAATAATAATCTTAAAAAAACGCTGGTTTGTCCTCCACGTATTAAGCGTTTCAATCGCTCGTCTACGCGAGTTTGCTCACTAAGTCGCTAGAATTTATTCTGGCGTGGTGTTGCCACATCATTTTGGGGTTTTAATCCCACCTGCCTGGAAATTAGGGGATTAACTATGTGTCGCCATCATATTAATATTCCAAGGGATCTGTTCTTATCCACGGAAACTATCATTTCCTTGATAATACTGTGAAAGTTTATACCAAAACATAACATTTTGCAATACCTTTTAATTTATTGTTAGTAATATTATATGATTACATTAACAACAACAACAGCATTATAAAACGCTTTTCTCTCTCTTTTATTGAAAAATCATGCTTTAGCTTTGGGACCCGGGTATGTCCTTAAACTACGTCCAAGACCACCGGTGGACGGGCAGCAGCGTCCCTCAAATTCGGTGTACTCGACAGCGATCGCCAACACGCCTGCCAAGCGTGGCGATTATGGCATTCACCCCCCATCAAGGGGGAGGCCTATGTTCAGCAGTGGACGTCTTATGGCTGAGATGATGATGATGATGCTTTAGCAAAATATGTTTTTTAGTATAATGAATGAGTAGTGAAGTATAAAAGTTTTGAGAAACATTTTACCTGGCTTTCCTTTGCGATATCGATATCGATATAATATTGAAATCCCATAAAAATGGGTATCGAATATTCAATCAATCAATCAATCAGTCATTTAATTGCAGTATCACGGAATTGAATTCAAAATAATTTGATTTTTCCTTGCGCTTGGCATTCGTTATTTCACTTGGTTCTGATATCTTGACTTACTGATATTTTCCCTCTGTGTGCTCCGCAATTAAGAATATTTACTTACTCACTTATGTCGGAAAATAATCCGCATCTACGGTATTTACAAAGGTCTCCTTAATTATTACAAGGGTCGACGGAGGATTATGTACAGGGTGGAAATAGGAACATGGTCAGAAAATTACTGGTTTCAAAGTTTTTTGATGTCTAGTTGCGAAAGTGATAAGTAGATATTTTGAAAGTTAATACAGAGAACATGTTCTTTGTGTGATTTTGTATGTCTAAAATAAATTTGTAAATTGTAATAATATATGTCTTTGAAGTAGGTTTGTTAAGATGTAGAAATGGTTTCATAATCCTAGCTTAATAGATTTAGACTTTATTTATTTCAATATAAATTATTTTACGCTAATCTATACGAATTTATATTATGATCGTCAAGTAGAAAAATAACAATTGCTTATAATTTACTTATATGTATAAATGTCAAGCAATATTTAATTTAATTACCATTATAAACAATCAATTAATTAACTAATAACTAATATTAATATAACATAAAAATAGGCTCTGATTGCTCAATATTTATGTAGGTAATATAAAAACCAACAAGTAGTGTTAAGGATTTCAAATGTTGCCATAAAATAAGCGTAGGCATCCGAGTAGTAAAGAGTCTCAAATATTTAAACAAAAACCTACCATTGTATGTCAGATGGATAAAAACATTATTTAAAACAACATATTAAATTTAATCACACGATAATTTGTGAAAACATCAGACTGCAAAGCAAATTTGATTTAGAACGTAAGTCGCTTGCTCTAAAAATACTAGACTAAAAATCAAGTGTACTCGAACAAATTGCTTGACTGAGCATTTTACTAAATTACTTTATAATTTTACGAATAAAACGACAACGAAAGCGATTGGACGTTGAAACTGTAGCGCAATCACAGAATAAATAATAGTACTAGGTACAGAAGTCTCACTATCTAACAAAACGCGTCTGTTACGATCAGGACAGATATGGCCGCTAGGTGGCGACAGCGCCACGCGCGGCTTATGGCTAGCCACCAAAATTGGTGTAGAACGGATGTACTTGTAACTACCTGTTGCAAAGCTACGAAATCGCGGAGTGAGCCACGCCTGGCGCAATTAATATTCTTTTTCGGCTCAAATGCCCTGATTACGAAACTCAACCCTCCTACCGTGTAAATATTCAAAGTGCGTAACATTATTAAAAGCCCTCACACTCCCAAGCATTACCAGGAAAAATAACCTAAAAAGCTCGCTTACATCTAATGCGTTAGAACGACACAAGCTTAAAAGCTCTATTTATCATGTAAAAAGCTTTAGGTCGTTACGGGCGTTATTGGCCAATATTGGTGACAAATAAGTGACCAAACATTGGCCCATATACGGCATGTTTTTGATATTTAAAACATGCACCAGTTGAATAAATTCGTAAATATGACCAAAATATAATTAAATAAAAATAATAAATAAAAATATACTTAATGAGAGTTTTATGTAAAATATGATGGAAGAGTAGAGTTATTGAACCGTTTAGAGTTATTGGTTTTTCCCTATGTCACACAATTAAGAGGGAATACCTATAGCTACTGACAAAAGTAACTATTTTCATACAATTTCCATTTCGGGAGATAACGTTTTCCACTAACTAAATCTCAACATCTTCATCGCCTTGTACTACATGGAGGCGATCAGTTGGGAAAGAGGCTGGCTCAACTGGACTCGGCTGGAAAGAGCTGGAAGAAGCCGCTCAAGATCGTGACAAATGGAGGATTCTTCTGCGAGCCCTATGTCCCTAATGAGGGATAACAGGAATGCATCATCATCATCATCAAATCAATTCAGCATAATATATTCTAGGTTTATAGGTTTCGCTTTAAAAATATATTGCAGATTTAGAAAAAAAATTACCACCAATTATTAATTATTAACTAATATACCAAGTTTTTCATTGTGTCAATAACATAAAAAAAAATCATGGAAAATATTTAAAAGTGGAAAAAAGTTTTATCTTTTTGTATGGACGTTCACGTGCTATATTTCCCTCTTAAGCAAGTGATAAATGAGACGAGTACTACTAATGCCATGACCATGAATCATATTATTAATAGATATAAATACCAATTGAATTTCTTCTCAATAGGTTCAATGTTTGATTCAATCTTAGCCCCCAGGGGTAATGACTTCTTTGGATACGTGAAATGCTTTTATCACAGACAAAACATCCTCTAGACTGAGTATAGTCGCGCTACCCCCGCTGCCACGCATACGGTAATTTTACTCCATGTTCGAGTCGAAAGTGTCTTTGTGTGACGTCCGTGAACTCGTTCGTCGTTTGAACGGACCAATCACGGCACGGGACTTCGCTCACCTCGTCCCGCGCACCCCCGCATTTTTGGCAGCATCGGTTGCATGAAATAATTGCTTTAAACTCCGTCTAGACGATTCCTAGTATATGGCTTTTATCAACACCGTGAAATGTCTGCCCGTTCTTAGTTAACCCTTCCAGTTAAGACGTCCCCCATATTCGCAAACGCATAATTCAGTCGATTCCGATAACGATATGAAGGCCCACTTCGTTATCTAACACCATTACGGAACAAATCGATGGAAGCTAGTGTTGACCCGCAAAAGTAGAACGAACACGCGGGTTATAGGCTTCCAGTGGAAAAAAGAAATAAACGCGCTTATGTTTTGATGAAGATACGACCTATTGTGTAAACCAGGCGGCGTAAAGGATAATGTAGGAGAAAGTCGAATGCCTGACTCTACTGTAACTGGGTTATAACCGCGAAAATCGAAGTTCGCAAATTGCGGGGATTTTTCTCTGTCACTCTAATTACGCCTTCGTTGTAGTAAAAGAGAAAGATCCCCGCAATATGCGAATTTCGGTTTTCGCGGTAGCTGCTTTGTAAATACAGACTGATAGTTAGAGGCGGGATCAGGAAATATAAAATATATCTACTCATGTTTTTATTTTATTTTATTATATCACAAAATATAAGTAATACAAAGAACTGAAAATTGAAATTAAACTTTCGCGAGACATATTTTAAACTGTTAGACGACAACGGTTTCACTCAAAATCGTTTGTCGTCTAGTTTACAATACAATACAAATACTCTTTATTGCACACCTCATTACAGAAAACAATACAAATGATACAGGAAGAAGAGGTTAAACAACAGGCGGTCTTATCGCTGAAAAGCGATCTCTTCCAGACAATCTTTGGGTAGGTTCGTTTAGGAACTTAAAACTTAAATGCGCCACAGTAACTTATAAAAGTTTAAGATTAATATTGGTAATTAAAATAAAATTAAAGTTAAGTATATAGTTTAACTCACATTTCTTTTTAGTCACTCGCGCGACATTAAAAATATTGAAGTAGGTATACATAAAGTTAGATAATTATATATTTCAAGGTATACCCAATTGCGCTGCTAAATATCACACTGCCGTATTCGAACTTTAAGATATTCACAAGAAACGACACGTACTAGATCCATTCTAGATACGTTACAATTTAGATATCAACTAGTTCTCTTTTGCAGCGCAATTCGGGCAAGCAATGTCACTTTTACGTTAGATAGAGGAAGATATCTATTAGATGTGAATTGGATCTCTAAGTCATATCCTGAAATCGTTCAAGAGTATCTCCAGAATCGCGCAAAATAGGTCAAATTTGAGAAGTTAGATCTTAAACATATCGTTATCATATCTCTGTGATGTCTAAAAGATATCTAATAGATGTCTATCGGCTCGATTCGGAAAATGAATTAGCTTTCTACTAGACTTCAACAAGTTACGATATGGATAATTTAAAGATATTTGTAAGATAGATATGTCAAATTTGACGTTTCCGTGATTCTGGAGGTCCTCTTGAACGATTTCGACAAGTTATGACTTAGATATCCAAGTCACATCTAGTCGATATCTACTGTAGATCTAGTTGATCTCTAAATCGTCTCCAGATCTTGTGATTATCTCGAAATCCGAATAGGCCTGTATTTCAAAATCCGAATCGGGCCCTCAATCACTTCGTCTAAGTAAGTTAAATAACAGACTAAAATATCCTCTCGTAAAAATCTAAAACAAATATTTTACCGAGCGCCGTGAAAAATGTGTATTATAACTTACAAGAGCTTTTTGTTCCTTATTTTTAAGAAAAGTTTACTTCATAATAATGTCGAGATGCTTGAAGCAAAGCTGCTACAGCATAGAGAAACATTGTAAGCTTATGTAGAGTACTCGCTCGATACATAGATAAAAACTTCTTTATAATAGGCAAGTTTTAAGCGGGCTTTGCGAAAACTTATTTGTTATAAAATTTAAGCTTAACACGTATTCAGTTTTGGGCGAGATTAAAATTTATTAATAATCTGTACAACTTATTATTTATAAAGCAAATCAGTAGCAATAAACTTTCTTGATTGGTGCTCAATTCGATCCTTGAGGCGCAAAAGTTATGCCTACAACTACAACATGTAGGGCCTGTGCACATCGGCTGCGTGTGCGTGACGTGCACGTGTGCGTTCGGCGTTGTAGTATACAGATCCTTATGAGAGACGGCACACCGCTTGCGTGACGTGTGTGTGTGTGTGGCTCCAACATTTTAGCGCACGCACACGCGCACGTCACGCACACGCAAGCCGGTGTGCACAGGCTTTTAAGCTTTGCTGCATGACGCAAAAATATCTAGTTGTGTAAGTTTTTAAATACATATACAAAGTTATTAACATTTTAAGTAAAACAAGTTTTGTGATATTCTTACCTCGTTCAATAAATAAAGATGTATCAACATAGCAAGTGGTATATTTTCTAGTAGCTCCATCGGGCTATAATTTTCAAGCTGAATATGAACTTTATATTTGGAAGAAATAGACAGCACAGTGGACATAATTTGATGGTATAGTCACACCAATAAAAGTCTGCAGTGGATTTGATAGCCCACGCAGTGTAAGTGTTATGTATACGTCATAATTTCATACAAGTTTGACGTGGGCTATCAAAATCACTGCAGACTTTTTACGGTCTGACAATATGACTACAATGTAACATAGCGAGTATATAGCGAGTCTGGCTAGCCAAAAATTGTTGACAGATATTTCGTTGTTGTATCACCAATTGTCTATAATTAAAAAGAAAATCAGTTATCAATTTATGTCATTCATTCAAATTGTTTGCGGTTAATAAGGGGTTTATTTTTATTTATTTTATTTTATTTTTATTTCCACACTTACAACTAATAAATAATATTAATAATGTCTATACTGGGTGAGGTTCACAAACTATTATTTAAGCTCGTAAATAATCCCACCAAAAACATTCTGTAAAAAACTAGCCAAGTCTCGATGGAGCTGCTTGTTTATCTCTAAAAAGTAATGAAATCTAGACAAAGTCGTGCCAAGTCTAAGGTTCCTTACTGCGATTTCTTTATTATTATAGTTAATGTTGTGTGACTTGGCCGTTGAAGGGTACACAAGGGTACAAAACCAGGTGCTCCATGACACCATTGCACCAATCTGTCGCCAGAACCGCTACCCATTGACGATGGAAAATTGCCACTTGGAAAACGTTGATTCAATAACCAGTCAATTGTAGGCTTGATAAAGCTGCGTATTTCAATAATACTTATGTATGGGCGAGCCTGAAACAAACACTTCTTTTTGGTGCAATGGCAGATTGGTGCAATGGTGTCATGGAGCACCTGGTTTTGTACCCTTGTGTACCCTTCAACGGCCAAGTCACACAACATTAACTATAATAATAAAGAAATCGCAGTAAGGAACCTTAGACTTGGCACGACTTTGTCTAGATTTCATTACTTTTTAGAGATAAACAAGCAGCTCCATCGAGACTTGGCTAGTTTTTTACAGAATGTTTTTGGTGGGATTTCACTTCTTTTTGTAGAAACGTGGGCATATTGATTTATTTTATTAGATTTTCTTATTTAACACATTTTTTTTTCTTTTTAGGAGTAGTTTTTTTATTATTACAAATCTTTCTATTCTTTTTTTCCGGTTCTGATTCTTGTACAGTAGCAACAGTTTTTCGTATTGCCCATTCATTAAATCTAATAATTAAATAATAATCAGTAATCCGTCACTAATCATCATATAATGACTTGGCAATCGCACATAATGCTTTACTCGTACCGTACTCGTAAATATGTGTAATGCTCAAACTGCAATTAGCGCTAGCGTTATGTTCAATTAGAATCATTTTTAATAGGTGACGATGATTCTTTTGTCATTATGCAGCCGTGCGATGGTCAAGTCATTATACGTATTACAAATTAAAGATATCTTATTGATACGGTTTTAACACCCCCTGGCACTGATTAAAATAACCGACTTGGTTTCACATTACATCTCAAAACTTTTTTGTAGTAAAAGCGTTGCGAGACTTGCACCTTTTTACATGTAATGTTTTTGATGGGATCTCATCTCGTTTTGTAGGCAGTCCTTCTTTTCGGGTACTCATACCCATACTATGTATACACATATCATAACTAAACACATCTTCATTCATACTCACATCGTACATCGTAGTGTACCTTTACTTTACCTACTATTTGTAGGAACTGCAACAGTAACTTTGTAATATCATATATTTATATGGGATTACAAACTTACTTATGCAGTTCTTAGATCTTTAAAACGTGACTGATATTGCAATATTTTTAGGTTTTCCCTTTATGTGGCCATTAAACCCTAACTCTGTACCAAATTTCAGCTCTCTGAGTTTATGGGAAGTACTAGTTCTATTCTGATGATCATGAGTGAGTTTCATAAATGCGAAACTTTGCTTTCGCTGAACTTCGGAACTAAATGACCTACAGACTTGAAATTTTGGATTTTAAGTATGTGATTATAGCTTACTGGATGACCAAACTTTCTGCGTTCTGGTCTTATCCAGAGGGCGAAATGGTTCCAGTAAAGGATGGTACGGCAGTGTTTGCTTCGCGCTCGACTTGGCGGGGGCACTGCCGTGCCCCCCGATTACGACAATGTGCGAAGTCGACGTGCAGCGTTGTATAACGAAAAACTGCAATGTTTACAGCTCTTAAACAAATGTAAACAAATTAGGAGGTTGGTGCTCTATAAATATTTTGATACTTAGTATTTAGCATATTTGGCATAGTACTTATGTATTTTTTTTTGGTGAGGGATAATATTACTGTATTATCGAGCTAGGTCTTATTAACACTACATTTCAGTTTTTGCCTTGTTACAATGGTATTATGGCGAGAATGTGTTAACATATGTGTTTATCGTTGACTGTACTTTACATAGTGGTAGAAATTATGTTAGCTGACTTCGAGTGCACGTAAACGTATATTTAATTTATATCCATAGGTACCTTACGTGTGCACCGAATAACTAAAATATTTTCTAGTATCAAAACTATAATTCCTACTACACAAAGTGTGACCAGCCCAAGATTTTTTGAATTTCCCGCCTAAAATTTGTGTAATATTTCAGTAGCCAGACTCTACTTTAAACATAAACGTTATAACATACCAAAGAGGCCATTCCAGTCTTAGTTATCCGATATGTTACCGATATGATACTGATGTGTCAATGCAATGTCAAAAATGATGTGTTTTTTGAAAAAGTGTCACTTTTCATAATATCAGCATAATATCGGAAGCAGATTGAATAACTAAAACTAATTGATTACTGTAAATCTTATCCCAAGATTACGTGAGTATTACGTGGTATTCTGATAAATCAGATTTTCATTTTACCTTAGTAAAAGTAAGTTTAAAGGATACGACCAAAAAGGATAAAAGTATATTCCCGAGCTTAGTTTTAAAGTCAATATACTCTTCAAGCAGCATCGGGACAAAAGTCGTTCTTCCAATACAAAAAGAAACAAACGAGTACTAGTAACTCCAATAAATTCCTTAGTCTCGTCCAACTGGCAAGGACTGTTCTCATGGGCACACTTGCATGTCCTATATACGTCCCTGTTCCTCCCTATCAGGGCTGTTGCGAATATCCGCACCCGCATCCGCAACCGCGAAACTTCTGGATTATTTTTAACATCCGCATCTGCATCCGGATCCGCATAAAATCGATGCGGAGCTTATGCGGATGCGGATGTCGAACCAGTCGATACAGGAACGTCTTAGCGGCGGCGTAAGTGCTATTAGGTAATTTCGTCACTAAGTACCTTTAACTAAATCGTCTAGATCCAGAAAAGTCGGCCAAGTTACTGTTTATTAAATATAACGGACCTATATTCTTGGTCAAATACTAAACGTTGCTTTTTTCTTTTTTAATAGTAAATACTAAAAATGTAATATTTGACGTTTTTAAGTACCTAATCTTGACATCCGCATCCGCGGTGAGCCTTTAAATATCCGCATCCGCGAATGTCAAAAAATCTGCATCCGCAACATCCCTGCTCCCTATTGATTTATTCCCCCTTCGAACTAAGTTTTATGTGATTCCTAACACTAAAGTTTGGTATTTAGGGGGATTTAATCTGTATCTCGTGTTGTGTGTTGTACCGAGGATAAAAGAAGACGTGTTGGTTTCTTCTTGGGACAGTTGATGGTTGTCAAATATTTTATAAATAAGTAAAAAAGTGAATTTAAATGAATCGATAAGTGTTCAGCTATAGCTATGCCGATGACAAAGAACTAAACTGCTTGATTGATACTTAACTTTAAGATACGTCAAAAGTTTTCTAAAAATACGACATGGATCGGATATATCAGTGTCAAAAGTGACTTTTCTTCTAACAAAAACGTCGATCTCGAAACGATATCGTATCTTTAGCAAACGTTCGAAACAGGCCGTGAGTCGCTCGCTCAGATTATTATTAGGAACATTAGGAAGTTGAAGAACGTTTACGAAAAATTGAAAGATTGTTAGAAACCTAAAAATGAAAAGAAATACAGAAAATGTCTAGTTACTTCGAGGTTAGGATTTATTGTTTTTATATGAAACTGTGAAAAGCTTCCGAGGTATTTTCATATGGAAATTTCTTTAAAAACTTTTCACCGACAGTTTTCCATTTTTTTATCTATGAAACTGGAAGCAAAGTAAAATCCAATAGAACCCTAAAGCATATAAACCGGATGCAGGAATCAAATGAAACGTAAAAAGCTTCCAGTAGCGGACCAGCATAGCACTTTTACGTTGTTTTTTTGCCAAACCTTATCAGCATATACCGTTAAAAAATCAGTGACAAAATTTTTGATGCTATGTGTAACCTGTAATCAAAAATATTCCATAATGTTCTCAGTTGGGGTAAAAATGGACATAGACATAGACATAGAAATCATTTATTGGTAATAAGGCATTACAAGTCACAATTTTTAAGCATATTTCTATACATCTTACATCTATTATTTACACTATGTTATTGTATTACGTATGTACACTATTATGTGTGTAATGTTAAGAATATAATGATGTTTCTTTCCTGCGGCCAGCTGTCATCTGTCCTAATAGGAAAATCTAGAAATGTTGATAGCTGTCATATTATATCCAATTACAAATTGATAAGAAGGAATTTGGATTACAACAAGATTCTAATAAGTTGCATCGACAGAAACTGGATCGATGCTAAAACACTATAAGGTATTTTAGCATAAGCGAAATAAAACGCTTATCACAATGAATTTCGTACATTTACCCGTCTGGTTAACAGTGTACGAAATTCTTCTGCACGGATATGATGGTCGTTCTTGTCTACGTGACAGCGTGATAAAACGGTATCCGTCACTTTCTATCTCGCGGGCTTAAAAAGTAACAGTTATTTTATCACGTGGATAAACGTGGATAAAGCCATCCATGATTCGACGGCTGGCCTCGACAGACGGTTCAATGTGATGGTATTCTTCTTCTTCTTCCTGGCGTTATCCCGGCATTTTGCCACGGCTCATGGGAGCCTGGGGTCCGCTTGACAACTAATCCCATGATTTGACGTAGGCACTAGTTTTTACGAAAGCGACTACCATCTGACCTTCCAACCCAGAGGGGAAACTAGGCCTTGTTGGGATTAGTCCGGTTTCCTCACGATGTTTTCCTTCACCGAAAAGCGACTGGCAAATATCAAATGATATTTCGTACATAAGTTCCGAAAAACTCATTGGTATGAGCCGGGGTTTGAACCCGCGACCTCCGGATTGAAAGTCGCACGCTCTTACCGCTAGGCCACCAGCGCAATGTGATGGTATTACAGATGCAAACTATGTTAAGGAAAAAAAACTGTTCGTTGCCTTCTGTTCTTTGTCATAATAATATCCTCGTTTAAAAAAATAATAGTCTAACATTGTAAGTATTTAATCCGCTTAGCGAATTGTACCAAATGCACTGCCAAAACCAGATCATAAAGTCGACGTTAGATCATAGTTGGTAGTAAGCCCAACGACCGGTCCCAATACGACATGACGCGGCGAATGCATTCACTGAATCTGCATGAAAAATGGAAATTGATCCGCAAGAAAAAACGAGACCGCATTTGCGACACAAATACAGACTCTGTGGTGGACTAGGACCGAGTATAGCGTATTTTTTGTTAAAATTTCTCTATACATATTTATAACAATATCAGTACTTACAGTGGAAAATCTAAGTATTAGTTAAGTATTGTATTTATATAATTATGTTATGTGTCATAGCTACATAGGCCTGTAGACACACGTACAGCTGTGAAAACTTTATAATTATTTCTGGGCTAAAATCCTTTGATTTTACCTCTAGTGCCATGATATTTATTATTATTTTATTATAACATTAATTGCAAGGAATCTTTTCATTTTCAGGTACGTGTTTGACATGGTTAGAAGATAGGTAAGTTAGTTTATGTTTAAGTGGAATAGGGTCTTTCCACTAAAAGGTCTTCTTCGTCGGGGATCGTGACGCGTATCGTATGGCAGCTACTGTAATGACCTGCAGAAATCTGTATTAAGGTAATTCGCTAGTAACTGGCCACAGGCCGATAACTGGCCACCCTAAACTAAAAATGAATTCTATTCACCTATAAACATAATTCATTTTAGTATACTAAATGCTTTTTATTTCATTTTATTCATTTTAGTATACTAAACCTTATACTAAAATGAATTTTGTTTATAGGTGAATAGAATTCATTTTTAGGTTAGGGTGGCCAGTTACTGGCGAATTACCATATAATACCGATAAATTTAATCAATCATCATTATCAATCGTTATCACGCCAAAGGCTCCTTAGCTTTATCAAGTGTTCAAATAAATAGCGTTACGTACCGGAGACTTTTCTGGAATGCCCCGATAACATGAAAAGTTTAAAAACGTTTACCCGGTTATGATTTGGCGTTTCGTTGAACGGTTTAAACTGGCAAAACAAGAGCTATGCTAAATCTTTGCGCTCGTCGGGTCGTTTTGAGCCTTTATAATGGAATATGGGTTTTGCGCATTGAAAGATTATTGATGGATTTCAGTTTGATTAAGTATTACATGTGAAATAAATCGGTCACACACCTACATACATTTATATAGTCATCCTCATCGTTTTCGATGACGGCGACCCTAAATAAACATTATAGACGACGTTATCTAGCGTGAGCCCTTATGTGGCTGGCCAGGCCGAACTTGGTCTTAAGGGGCACACTGGTTCGTCGTATGAAATCGGCCTATCAGTAGTATCAGTTGTTCAAAGCTGTCAAATTTTGCGTTTAACTGACATGCTGATATCATCTGAACTGGTAATCAGTGGGCCCCTCTAAAATAAATACTCTATTGCACGCGTGACAACAAATTTCCGTAAGGCATCTGACCTACATGTGCAAAGTAGGTTTTAAGTACCTACATATGTTTTTTAGAATGGTATTTACCACTCCAGCTCGTAAGGCTCTCTTTATAATTGAAAAACTGATGAAAGTTGCATTTCATCCACAAGTAGGTATGGCAAAGTTATCTAACAAAAACTTTGGTGCCTCATTTAATTCAAACTAATTTTTACTAAAAGGCACATATAACACCCAAATAAAAGCCAAGTAAATGATCACCCAATAAATCCCAGCCAACTCTATATTAACAGAACACACAGTAAACGAGTATCAATAAATCACATTATATAGTGCTGTTTTAGCGATAATATATAGGGCAGTACTTAATCTCTGGTTAAATGTATCGGAGCGATCGAAATAGGTTATTTGGCTTCCCTGGAACAAATGGCTTGTGAAAGGGTTCCGGTTACGTCCTGATAGAAACAAATAAGAGGCACAAATGGGGTGGGCGTACTAGGCAATTTGTGGGAACAGGTGTTATGTAAGTAGAAATACTAGGTATAGTAAGGGACGGGGTATTGCGAAACTACCGTGGCTTATTGTCGCCTTATTAAGTGTAGAAAATAGCGTTCATAAACGTGTCTTTATGATGCATTATAATATTTATAATGTAAGCCAATGTGGTGGATAATTTATAAGTAATGGTGTGCATGGATTAGATGAAAAATACAAGTAAAATTTATTTGTTGTGAAGGCGTAGGCGTATTCGAATTTGAGTTATCCGATCTGTTTCCGATATATGATAGTCAGACTAAGAGTCACTGACACTGACAGATCAAGGGGTATCATATACCGGAAACAGATCGAATAACTCAAATTCGAATACACCTGGTAGTTAATGCAAACGAAATACAGGAACTTGTAATGTATTACATTATTAAAACTATTATAAATTATGAAAAATAAGTAGGTAATCGCTTCTCCTCTAACCCTCTTATTCATAAACGTTTACTAAAGTTGACAAGCCAAATAATAATCGTTTGTCTCTTTCCGACGTATTGGTATGATTATTATCGGCTTGTCAACTTCAGTAAACGTTCATGAATAAGGGGTGTTCGATGTACTCCTCAATTTAAGCTCTTGTGGTAATGAAGAAACTCCAGGATAGTACTATCTTCTTTTTATTACCTTAATAACTAGATACAAGTAACGTTTAGGTTTTTGGGAATCTATATAAAGATATGTGTAGCCGCTTCGGCTGTAAGCTGCAGTCTAATGTAGGTACGCGGAACGGGGAGCCGTGACGTATATGTGTGACGTCATGTGTCGTCAACCGGTCTTCGTACGAGTACTTAGAGTCTGTGCGGAAAGAGAAGAGTCGTGGGATTTGAGGGCGCGCCAGTGCTATTTTATGGTTTTTGCTATGCTGACAACACTGGTCACGTGATTATAGTACGACACTAAAGGTCATGATACTTGAATCCCTTTTGTTCCGGTTTTTTACCACGGCTTACTAAACGGAGCCTGGTGGTGGTGTCGGCTCGTCAACTCAATCCTCTGATTTAGCGCAGGCACTAGTTTTCTTTTTAAAACACACTTGTTTTTATATCTCAGATACTAAAAAGTGACTGCAATTGACAAAACTGCTAAAACTAGTTAAGAATCTGCCCAATACACCTGTAATTTTAGTACCAAACAAGATACGAGTCTCATTTATGTACTGCCTAATCTGTGCAGTCCAACAGTTATTAAAACCGGGTAGATCGGGTAGAAATTGGGCAATAGAACTGTAATTTTATCTGGGATATATTTCACCCATTGTAAACTTGACTTGTAATGTGTATGTGTACATTATTAATAATAAATATGAATATGAATAAAAATAGTGCATAAGTAGGTAGGCCTTATTGGGATATGTCCGGTTCTCTCATCTCACGATATTTACTATATTTACTTCGCCGAAAAGTCAAAAGAATGAAATATAATTTCGTAACTAAAAGAACCTACAAATAAAGAAATATTTTATTAGAAAAAGTTTTATTCAGAACCTAGTAAACGAACTTACAAATAAAGAAATATTTTATTAGAAAAAGTTTTGTTCTTTGTAATCGAAGTCTGAATTAAAATATTCAATGTCACTTATGTTTGAGCTAGCTTCAAAACAACCAGGGACACTCATAGAACTATCTTCATCTGAACTGGATGTGCTTGAATCCGGCACGTAGATTACGAATTCTTGCATATCACCTACTTAGCGGTCTTTTATTCGAGATACCGTAGGTACTTTTACACAATCCTGAAAAAGAAATTACATACAAATATGTATAAAATGGCAAGTATCAAGACTATTTGTCAGTTATTTTAAAGATCATGAATGACCTGCATATTTATGAAAATTAATATATTTTGAATGAATATACTTACCGATTATGTACCGGAGACAAGTTACTTAGGGAGCTTATTAAATAGGTAATTATTTAATCTTAAATACAACATCAATACCCGCGAATAGCGGAAACACGTACCGCGATTTTTTGTAAGTCGATAGTCGGCTTTTAGCCGTTTTCTTCCCGCTGACAAAACCGAACAATGTTAAATATAATTTTCTTCGTGGTTTTATGTAGGTACGATTTTATCGTGTTTTGAAAATATTTTATACATAAAACTTACGGTTTTTGTTAATAAAAATATACATTGACAGAAGTTTGTTTACTTTTTACAAGACAGGAGTCAAACGTTTGATTGCCATATAAAATTTAAAATGTTAGTTCCCGTTTCTGCCACGACTCTTCTCTTTCCGCACAGACTTTATCAAGTTATCACGTTCGCGGACGCTCAGTCACACCATTTGGACACCTAAATTTTGTATGGAAATTTTGCGACTGTTATAGCATATCTGTCACTACAAATATATCTTTTAGGTTTGTATATGACGCGTAATGCTATGCAAGGCGGATGCTATGCAATCCGCGTCAATATGAAGTATATTTTTTATACGCTATGTGACAACAAATACTATACAATTCGGATGCATAAGCATCTCCGTCACATGACGTAGTCAAGATGTGATCTTATATGACATCGCATGTTATAGCATTCATTCATCGTACTTGATGGACTTATTAGGCTGAGACTTCTGACTTCCTAGAGGCGAGATTTTTGCTCTAAAGACTCATTGCTGACCTCTTCAAACATTTTTTCACCTCAGCAGCTCGAACAAGGGTACTTTGCTGCTTAAAAACAGTGAGCAAAATGCGATTTTGCTCACTGAGTCATTTTGTCTCAATTGTCATTTTGTCATTTTGTCGAAATGAGTGAGGAAAATCGCATTTTGCTCACTGAGTGAGACAAAATGTCATTTAAGTGACCTTTATAGTCAAATGTCATTTCAAAATGCGGGAAGTTCGATATACTTGGGTTCTATTATCTCTGTCCCTCTAGGTATGTTCTCACTGCTTAGGGTGAAAAATGTTGTGTACTACACGAGATCAAAGTTATTTACATCTCGTGCGCTTTTGAATCCCTTACTACGCTCAAGATTCTAAATTAGATTCACTCGCTACGCTCGTGAATCTATTATAGAATCTTTCGCTTGCACGGGACTCAAAATAAGCACTCGAAGAAATATCAAACTTTGATCTCTTGTTGTACAAATAACTATTCTACTTCTGTTTTGTTCCCCCATTTCTTATCGTTGTAATATTATGTCCTTCTCATACATGCCCCATCCCAAGCACGTTCGTCATTCATTGGACCTAAAATTATATCATGCGTTGGAGACCGCATAATATGTCTGAAGAATCTAAATGCCCACTCATGGCATGTTGCAGAGAGCCGAGTGGAGCCGGTTGAGCTCTCATAAAAGAGAGAGGTTTTTTCTTTCAGCTGTCCAAGGTATACGCAGCATTTACGCCACCACCACTTTCAAAATCGTCAATCTCTACCGCATTACACTTTTTGAGTTCCCTGTAAGTCACTGCCGCTTTAAGTTCTGGAGTTTCTGGACGTAAAGCGTCCACCACTTTTCCTGTCAAGCGATGATTCACCCAACTTTATATTCTTTTTCGGATGCATCTGGACCAAACATAAGGCGTGAAATATACAATAATTATGCCACAATACTTGTCATAAACGTTCTTACCTTGTAAGAGGTGATCATCGAGCGCCAGCAGGCTTATAATTCACAATTATATCATCGAAACTATGACTAGTAACGTAATTACTTGAATGATAGGTATACACATTCATGCCTCACTTTTTCACATTCACCGTTATCAAAATTTGATTGTAGCACAATAAACCACAAGTAAACATGTTTGTTTATTAAAACACATTGAAAAACTTAAAGAAATTGTAAGAAAAACATTAATTATTATGTTATAAACAATCCGTAAAAATGGCTATCGCGCACGAAATTCATCCAAATTGCACGTGTCTACTCCCAGACGCACCTGCCGGGCTACTAAGGGAGCTGCCATACAAAGACGAATGCTATAGCAGGTGCGTCACAGAAAGGGGGGCCCAATTGGAGACGTCACAGGATAATTTTTAACTTCGATAAAACTATGTAAAATGGCAGTATGCAAACTTTGAATCTGGTGACTGGTAGAGGAAAAGTTGGTGAATAATATTATACTGTGGTAAAGCGGATTGATAAGCATTTCAATGCAGAAATTTAAAACGAATAACGGATGCTATAGCATGCGCGTCACCAGGAGTAGTGCAAAAACGGATGCTATGCAATCCGCGTCCGCGAACGTGTTATGTTGCGCCAACAAGGGGGTAAATAAATAAAATACCTAAATACGAGATCAGCGTGCACTGTCTTTAAATATCTAAATACAGATTAAGTACTGTACATATTACTGTACCTATTAAGGTACCCCACCAGTTTGTCCCATCAACATTTCTTTCAATTTAAATGATGGATTTATAAGAAAGTTCTTTTATTTGCTCGAAAAACCCCGTAGAAAATAAAGTACGAGTAAGGTCTATTGTCGTCCCTAGACAATATGCCTCATTTTGAGCAACAGTCTTTCTTCATGTTATATTCATGGAAGGCTCTGGAACGGAATGGTTTTCCGACTTTGCAACAGGTTCGTTAGTAGTTAGTTAGATAATTATTCCGGTTTTAAATTCAGTGGGTTTAATTAAATTTCACGCGCGTACGATAACGAACCGTTTTTGTGACTTTTGTTTCTCTTTTTGGAAAACAGTGATGACGGTTAAGCTAAATATTTAATTGTTTTCATGTATGCAAATCGAAAATCACCTGCCTGGTAGGTATGCAAATTTTTCATACTACAGCATAGATGATTTCGGTGTCTCCCATAACCTACCAAAGTGTAGGATGGTGGTAACTGAACCCAAATTCTTTAGGTATTTAGTTGACCATGATATTACCCAAAATTCGGGATTCCGATATTTCCTAGTAATCATTCGGTGCAGAAAATACCGGATTAGATTTCCCATTTTTCGGAACATGGCCACATTCCAAGGCTAGAAATCGAGCCGTCTGGAATAATTCGGAATATATGGTACTGACTAGATTAAATATAGTACCTACTGACATATTTTAGACAAAGTATTTGGTCTGACATCCATTTCTCCATTTTTTAAAAGCTCGCAATTCCGAATTCCATATTGGACATGGTTACTAGGTACCTACTGACATTTAGACGGAGTATCTGGTCTGACATCAATATCTCCGATTTTTAAAAGCTCGCAATTCCGAATTCCATATGAACACTTACCGATCCATTATCCAGTTTTCTGCGTCATTTGCTGTAATATTTCATTGCGACCGGCAAAGGAATCCGTCTGGCGATTACGCAACTTTGACAGCCGCCATTTGTAATTGTCGCTGTTCGATGACAGCTGGAGAAATCGGAGTTTCCGTAGCGTGAAACTGATTCGGTGATCTTGGTTTACGGTTAGATTACATTTGTACGAATACGAGTAGGTACTTACTTTGCGATAGCTTTGAAGAAACTAGCGGCGCGATTCGGAAAGTCAATTAGAGCTTAACTAGATACGATGTAGTAAAGATATGTGACGTCCCACGGAGAAAGGTACCTTGTGGCGGTTGGCGCTTACGATTATTAACGTCGCTCCAATATTATTGTGGCGCTATGCGACGTAAGCGCCAGCCGCCATAAGGTTCCTTTCTCCGTGGGACGTCACATATCTTTACTACATCGTATCTAGTTAATCTCTAATTCACTTACCGAATCGCGGCGCCAGCCGCCATAAGGTGCCTTTTACCATGGTACATCACATATCTTTACTATTTCATATCTAGTGCATCTCTAATTCATTTCCCGAATCGAGCCGAAAAGCGGTGTTCGATCTATTAAAATATTTTTCTCAAACATGCAATGAAATATTGATGTTATGTTCCTTATAATAGGCTGCGAAGTATGACGTTTCAGGTGCGGCTAGGACAAAAGGTCGTTAATGGAATTTCATACACATCTTGCAGGCCTAGGCCGGCAAAGTCCTCTTTTTTAATTTTCATTTCACAGATATTTGTGACACAGCATCGTGGCATTCATCCATTAAAAAAAACTAGAGGCAGTTATTGCTTTATGGTTCGTAATGACACTCTGCCACTACGCCTATAAAAAAAAAACAAAAAACAATGTTTGCTATAATTTGCAGTTTTATTTGTATAAAATCAACATGAACTTAATAAATAATACATTCTATAATTTTAAATTATAAATTTAACTACACAAATCAAAATCTTTAAAATATTTCATCTAAACGTTAGCGGTAAAAAGGTCTACTCAAACACGCGTAATGATTTTTTTTAATTGTTATGGAGGTAAAGTTGAAAAATATTCATTCTGTTTTATTGGATTTATGGTGCGTTGTTGATTTTTTGACTTTAATATGAGTTCCGACGAAATAATGAAATTAATATTAATTGTAATCGTATGTGTTGGAATTGGCAGCGTAAGCAGAATTGATTTTAAATAACTTGCTGCCTCTGCCGCTAAGTCAAAGACGAAGTATGTATATGGTTGCTTATGGCAATTTTATTCTTTGAGAAACTAAGAAAAATGGCTTACAGTTTATTAGAAACAGTTTTGTGGCATATTTTAAATGAATGTAACTACAAATTCGTCAACACTGTGGAAATTATACTTATTTACTCCATGCATAAAGCAACGATGTATGTGAAACATGATATCAACATGAAAGACTATGTAAACCTTTGTGACGAAAACGACAGTCAGACGGATACAAGGCGAAAAAATCAAAGATACATGAAAATATACGGGTAGTAAAAATACACGACTCGTGTAAAACATACGCGTGATAATGATATAGGTACGTGTTGGTTATATTTTGGGTGTAGTTTACTTTTAGTTTTTTCTATAAATAAAACTTGGGTTTCGTGGATTTTTTATTTTATTTATTTCATTGCATGTTTGAGAAAAGCACTATACATACCTCGGCGGGAAATGGGGTTGCCCGCGCTCAGACCTATCCGGCCTCGCTTCGCTCGGCCGTCTATATGTCTTCGGCCGGCAACCCCTTTCGTCCCGGCCTCTGTAGTAATGTACTATTTTTAGTGTTCAGATTTCATAATCTTTGCTGTTAAACTAATAGGTGGTGGTACTGGTGATCGACGCGGTCCCCAGTACATGCCCTCTTGAAACTTAAGTCATTGTCAATAGAGGTATCTATAATATGTGACGTTCCACGGCAAAAGGTACCTTATGGCGGCTGGCGCTTACGTCGCATAGCACCGCAATAATATTAGAGCGGCGTTAATAATAGCGTAAGCGCCAACCGCCATAAGGTACCTTTAACCGTGAGACGTCACATAGATCTATAATATTGGGCATTAGCATGTCGAGCACTATTACCACCACCTTACAAATACCAGTCCCTTCAAGCGTACGATACAACACATTATCAATGTTGATGAGAATGATGAGCTAAATACACCAAAGAAGCCTTATGGTAACATTCCATTTTTAACCGCAGCTGCACTACCGGCACTGAACGCGTCGCTGTCATTGTCAATTTCCATAGTAAAATGAACAGTAGTGGAAATGGAATGTCACTCTTAGGCTGCGGATTGAACACTCGCGACAAGCTAGTTTCCACAATTAATTGCACCACTACATTTTCAACTCTTATAACTATAACACATAAAATAAGTTGTTATAAAGTTGAAAATATAAAATAATCGTTCGCTTTTAAGACTTTACTACCCTTAAATCCAAAGCAACCTGTTTTGAAACCATCCTGTATAACACACGATAGTACTTGCGAACAGTTTTAACTTAACAAAATATTACACAGACACTAATGTGAGTTGGGGTGGTGCCAGATTCGAATCTGCGCTGTTGCTCTTTTTTGATCCTCAGTTGTAAGTTTTCATTGGGCGAAGTTATTCCCTTTAGTCTTAAAATTATTTTTTCGGAATCCTACTTTACCGAGTTGGATTTTTAGCATTTATAAAATGACACTACTGGTACAGAACATAACTCTAATATTATATCAATATTAGAGTTATGTTAATCTAATATATCAATATTAGAGTTATATGTTCTGTACAGTAGTTATGATTAACTAAGTATATTGAAAAAAATGCAAACCTTATCCGTATAAATAACAAAGCATTTATTCATTTGCTAACTGCTCACAAATTTCACGATAATCGGATATTTGAAAACATGTTTTCCTAACCCGGAAAGGTGACATATGCTTTAGCTCGGTCAATAAATAATACAGTAGTACATACTTAAAGATTAAAATGTAGCGGAACATTACGACCATGCCCAATGTCATAATCTGTCTACAACATTTTACTTCGTTTAGATTAACATAATACATAAACCATAATGGTTCTTCTATATAAATTTCATTATTTAAAGTGTTTAAAAATCTAGACTTTGGCGTTGAAACACCAACTTTTCCTAAAAGTTCTGTGTGCGCTAGCTCTTTCAAAGTGTTAATTATATTCTCCATCCTTCCTTTGACTCATTTGCACCAGAAACCCTCGCTCAGACGCTTTAATTCGAAATTAATAATTTTAATATCCTGCAAAAGTTTTGGCACGATACCAAATGGCTGATCAAAACACTGCAATTTGATATCTTCAACTTGGCAAGTGCAAGAAAATAGTCTGATTTTTCTTTTTAATATTTTTTTGTTAAACTAATTGTTTTTTTTGGTAGGGCCTTATAAATATATACTGGTATCGTCTTGGGTCGTCCCATTGGTTTTTCGTCAAGTTCTTAAATTAGTCCTATTCTACTTTCGTCACTCATCCTACATTCATAAAGTCACAATAGTCGGTGGCTTTCAATGTAGAATGAGTGACGAAAGCAGAATAGGACTAATTTAAGAACATGACGAAAAACGAATGGGGCGACCTAAGACGATACCTATATACCTAAATATTTCTTAAAAATATTTTTTAAAGTATGCTTAACCAGGTCAAAGTGGAACTAAAATTTTTGTAGCTATATGATATGGATATTTTATTCGTTATTGGTCCTTTTCGAATATTTCGGTCTTGAGAATGAATCCAACTAAATTTTAAAGCTCAACTAACATTATAAATGCGAATGTAAGTCTGTTTGATTGTCACTCTGTCTGTTTGTCTGTTACATGTTCACGCTAAAAAAAAACACTGAACTGCGGGCGCAGTATTGTTAAATTTTTATTGCCTGTCACTACGCCTGTCACTTTCGCACTTACATACTTGATAGAAGATACAATATCGATACAAGCGATAAAAATTGATACGTAAACTGTAGTATACAGTGCCAAAAAATATATCAAAAGAGAAGAAGATAATCTAAAGACGGGATTCCACTACTGGGCGGCACTGTGCGGCACAAGCATTTTTGTACTGAATATGCATGTGCCGCACAGTGCTGCACACTGGCACAGATTATATAATACACCGGTGGAATCCCGCCTTAACGTGTTGTGTATTTCGCGGTAGCTATCTTCTTATAAAATGTAATCAATATCTAGTAAGTACATAACGTTAAGGTAACATCGATAACAGACATGTCGATATTTCATTTTGGCGATCACTTTATTTTGGCACAAAAAATTATAATTATGTCTGTCAATCACCATCATGATTCCAAACGCAGACGAAATACGAGGGTAGATGATATAAGTATGTGATGAAAATGTATAAATACATAGTGAAATTAATAACTTTATTTACAAATAAGGTATACAGTATGTATCAGAAGGAAAGGCAAAGAAAGAGACCCAATAATGTTTAGGTCATACTGAGCAACTTTTACTATGGGACCAACCCCGAAATCGCGGAAAAAAATTGACTCTCCCATACAACATTTCAACATCAAACCTGCAAAATGTATGAAACATCCAATTTTTTTCCGCGTTTTCGGGTTGGTCCCATAGTAAAAGTTGCTCAGTATGACCTAAACATTAATGGGTCTGTTTCTTGGCCTTTCGTTCCGATACCTACTGTATACAGTGGTATTACTAAAAGAAATTATTAACAAGCTTAAATCTAAAATAGGCCCTTGAGGCATTGTTATGTTATAATACATACTTGTATTATAATAGTATCTATATTATAGTCCCAGTTTGGGAGATAAGTGTTAATTCCAAATTACGCTTTGAAGTACAATGCCATAAATCACCTATTCAGAGCTCCGTCCGTCGAACGTAGACAAGCAATAGGGGCACCGTATTTTACCGTCCTATCTACTGAAACAGTAAATAAATTTAAGCAGCGAGGCAGGCCGCGTAGCCAAGATGCCAATCGCTTACGCTCCGTAGCGATCGAAAAGCAACTGTCACTGTCACACTAATGGGGAAGAGTGATAGAGATACATAATGCTTTTCGTTGTCGAAGCGATAGCGATTGTAACCTTGGCTAGGCGGCCAGGACTATTCATAGACCACCATTCTGAGCTATATTAGACAAGTAAATAAGTATATATATGTAGGGCATTTAGATTTAATTGGCATTATAAAATAATACAATACCTGTGTATATACGAAGTTAAGTATATATTTTTTTTAATATTTATTATTAACATAACTAAACTTTATTATTTGAATAAAATTATAAAAAATGGTTACATTTTTCAAAAAAACTTATCAAGCTTCTATGAGCTATACTTATAATTTTGTCCAAAATTTTATGGGCACGATAAGATCCATAAACATGTCAACACCATTAGAATGCACAATGCAGAATGTGTTGTTATGGATAAGGATTTATACAAAGGCCCAAATATAATTAAAATGAATATTATTATGTATTGCCTAAGTCACAAAATTGTATAGGATCTATTCTATTTGGATCGGCTGGACAAGGTGAAACTATAATTATTCTAAGCAACAGTAGTTAAGGTTATTTATTTCCTTAATATTCGTGAAAGAGATTTTAGAAATGTATTAGAGAAAGAATACGGTTTTTCCACACTGTGTACTGTGCCATCGTTCTCGGATGATTAGCAATTAAATTCGGCTGCTATTTAACTGATCACCAAATTTAATAAAATTTAATACCAAAAAAATCTACTTTACCACCCTAAAATAATGAATGATCACCAAAATTATAACACCATTTTAATGTGAAATGATTACCAATTTTATTACATTTTACTATCCTATTAAAGGAAATGACACCAAATTAATCATTATTAACCCAAAAATTGTAAATAATTACCAAATTTCAAACCCCAATTTAATGTCAATTGATAACCAAATTTTTACATCGTGCTATCCTATTAAATAAAATGACACCAAAATAATCATTGTAAACCCAAAAATAGTAAATGACCACCAAAATTAGAACTCCATTTTAATGTAAAAGTATAACCAAATTTTTAAATCTTGCTATCCTATTAAAGCAAAGCAAAATTTTCTAGTAGCATTTCGTTTCTGTATGGGTTGCAGTTCAAACCTAACCTAACCCACTTTTCTAGTAACATTTCGTTTCTGTAAGGTTCGCAGTTCAAACCTAACCTAACCCACTTTTCTAGTAGCATTTCTTATCTGGAAGGGTCGCAGTTCAAACCTAACCTAACCCACTTTTCTAGTAGAATTTCGTTTCTGTGTGGGTCGGAGTTGAAACCTAACCTAACCCACTTTTCTAGTAGCATTTCGTTTCTGTAAGGGTCACAGTTCAAACCTAACCTAACCCACTTTTCTAGTAGCATTTCGTTTCTGTAAGGGTCGCAGTTCAAACCTAACCTAACCCACTTTTCGAGTAGCATTTCTTTTCTGTAAGGGTCGCAGTTCAAACCTAACCTAACCCACTTTTCTAGTAACAGTTCGTTTCTGTAAGGGTCGCAGTGTTAACCTAGCCCACCTTAACTGATAGCAGTACAAACCTAACCTAACATACTTTTCTAGTAGCATTTCAGTATGCCTACCTAAGTTATGCGGTGCGAGGTACGGGGGTTGAGCGGGAGGGGCTAGTAATTTTGGCATCATTTTACTATATTTGGTAATATGTATAAATTTTTTGGTATCACAGTGGTTTATTTAGGTGAAAATATCGCATTTATTTGGTCTTCAAGATTTGGTGATCATTAATGATTTTTGGTAATCATTCAATATATTTGGTATTCGAATACAATTTGAAGTGCAGTCGTAATTAAAATGGTGGTACATTTGTAATTTTAGGCCTTATTTTTTTGGTGTTCAGTAATTTTTTTTGGTAAGCATGATTTTTTTATTTAGGGTACCAAAGTATTTTTTGGTGGTCATTATATTTGTAGCCATTAAATTCACCCAGCGATAGGACTCAACCTAACCTAATACCGATCGAAACCGATTACACGAAGCGACCAATCACTTTCCGTCTAGCTCACACTTGATCCGAACAAAAAGGACAGTGGGCACCGCAAAGCGAATGTGATCCGGATAGCCTCTAGTTTTGTAACGATCTGATTGAAAGGCCCGATTTGGTTTTGAAATGGCGACATTCTAGTTTGCGCCGATTTTGCGCTTACCTTTCGATCGTTATCGAGATTGGGTTCATTTCGCTGTTTTTGTCGGTTTTGCCTTTGATCTATTTTTTACTAGTCGGTCTAGATTGGTTTGCAGTTACTTTTAAAGTTGCTCTGAAATACTTATAGATTAACTTTTCCTTTTACGTCTTCTCCTGCAATTTTTTTCTACACGTTTTACTCATAAATTGATCGGTTTTATATAAAAACATGTTAAATGATAAGATATTTCATAAGATAAGATATAAAGATAAGATAAGATATTTTTATTCGTCATAAGATATTTGTGTGCGTTAGACCCGTCTATAATGTGAGTTAATATGTATTTAAAACGCGAAAGTTTAAAATATTATATATTTGTGAAAGTTAGTAAAATCATTCTTTGTTGATTTATTGATTCTCTCGAATTAGTATGTAGATTAGATATAAATTTATGTCATTTTTTTGTGTTTTAAAAATCTTTTATTTACAAGAAAAATATATGCAGTGGTATTACTAATATAAATTAATGACTAGCTTAACCCGTGGAGCGCCCCAGAATCACAACAGAATGAAGTTAGTACCACACGTGTGGTACTAGGGCGCTCCACGGGTTAAATCTAAAATACGCCCTTGAGGCACTGTACCAAGGCATTGACATTAATTATTTGTAATATTACATAATGGAGATAAAATATTTTTATTGTGTAATAGTATTTTATGCAACCGTTGTTTAAGAGAGGTCAAAAAAGGCGAGTGGCGTGAGTAATAATTTGAGGCGAAGCCGAAAATTGTTAATAAAGACGCCACGAGTATTTTTTGACTCAGTTAAACAACGTTGCATACAATACTTTTTCTACGACCAAGCACTTTGAAATAAAATTGAAAATTTAACAAATCTTTTTAATTCAAGAAGTAGCAAAAATGGAGGGTTTGGGCGGGAAAAGAATGAATGACTGAATGAAATAAAAAAAAATATTTCTATGGTTCACTTATTTGTCAGAGATGGCATTTAAAATAAGGTTGGCAACACTGTATTTCATTCAATATTTTTTAAGTGGTCATTACACGAAGTATCGTAAAATCGCCAAAAAGATACTGCGTGTATGCACAAATTCTTTTTTGGGGAATAGACTATAGACTTGTCTTGACAACTACATATAAGGTAGGGTTTTAAAGGTGTGTGCACGACCCTTTAAATGACAAATAAAAGTACAGGAGTAGAAAAACAAAATTAAACCTCAAATTCTGCAGCATTCCGAAATGAAATTCTCCGAAATCTGGAAGACTCTTAATGAAAATGAACTCTAATACTAATCCCGTTCATTAAACTTGATGAAATGGAATTTGGCCCGAAAGGAGATCATTTTGTCGACGGCTGAGACTAGTTTGAAAAATTAACGACCCTCGATTTTTAAGGGAATTCATGTCGCTAATCTATCCCTGTGGAGCAATTTAGCTAAACTCCGTTGCTAAGGAAATGTTGTTAAAATATTAGTATTGTATAAATTTTCAATTAAATAGGTTTGTTTATTTCTTTCTTTGTTTTTATCAATTAAATACATGTAAATGAAAACAACATAAATCATTTTATTTAAATACAAAGCCATTGTAAATTGTCTTAACAAACTAGTAATTTTGTAACAATTCAAGTTGTAGTCAGTCAGGAGTACGTACTACTTATAACATTAAATATTTTTAATTTTTAGGGTTCCGTACCTCAAAAAGAAAAAAACGGAACCCTTATAGTATCACTCGTGCGTCTGTCTGTCTATCCGTCTGTCACAGGCTATTTTTTCGGAAACTACTGGACCAATTAAGTTGAAATTTGGTACACATGTAAATTAGTGAGTTTTTATAATTTTAAAATACATACATTATGTTCGAAGTTATTTAAGAAAAAAACCAAAAAATGACCCTTCCCCCCCTTTATCTCCGAAACTACTGAGTCTAAAATTTTGAAAAAAATACACAAAATAGTTCTTTACCTATAGATGACAGGAAAACCTATTAGAAATGTGCAGTCAAGCGTGAGTCGGACCTATGTACGGAACCCTGGAAACGCGAGTCCGACTCGCACTTGGCCGGTTTTTTTTATGAATTATAAATATATACTATATTCATACTATCCCTGCTTGATTTCGAAGGTAATTACTTCGTGTCCCCGTAATCAAAATTTGTTAGCGGTTCTCTAATACCTTAATACCGACGTGCAACGGTTCCACGATAATTTATGCAAATGCCGTGTACAGTGCGCGAAATGAGAACAGCGAGAATAGTTATTTACGATACAAGTGCGGAAAAGAGGGAGTGTTTTAAATCGACACGAGTTGTAGATTGCCTATTCGCACGTGTATTGTACAACGTTTTACAGTACATATGGCCCTTTAAACTTTTGACATACGCACGAAAAGTGCTATTTCTCGCACTAGTGCAGAAAAATAGGACCATATTATGTAGGTACTGTAATAGTACATTTCGATGCTAGTGCGGAAGGTATGTCATTACTTCACGAGTACCGAGATATCTTGCCACGAGCCGCAGGCGAGTGGCAAGACTCGGGACGAGTGAAGAATGACATTTCCGCACGTGTATCGAACGACGTTTTTTAATACAGTTGCGAAAAAATAAGAAAAACATTGTTAATCGTACACTAAACAAAAGTGGTAACAGTGACAGCTCGGTTAGACATCGTCTTTAAGTATATTATATCTATGGGCGTTTGGCAGCTATTCCGTTCCATTCAGTCAACTTATTAAGAACGGAATTTTCAATATTGAATATTAAAAAATAAACGTGTTATAATGATGAAGAGGTAAGTAATTAAATATGAAATATGTAATATTTTTCGTATTCTTACATTAACAGTAGGTTTTTATGCTGATTACGACGTTTAAAGGAAACTAATATTAACACTCATCAATAAGTAGTCGTGAATTGGAACAAGTATAAATTTAAAAAAATTGGAAAAGTAAAAAGCACTAGTTCGAGATAATCAACTTTCCGCACGCTAAACAGCTACGTAAAGTAGCACTTTTTGAGCAACTGTATTAAAAAATTTATTTGAACAAAACTATAACGTTGTTGACAAGGAGGTTTTAATGTCATGATTAAAAACACAGGACGTTCTGGAATATGTAATTTAACCTTTATTATTCTCGCATATATTTATTTGCTTTGGATTGATACTGCAATATAAGGGCCCCCCGACATCTGGCGTCTTTCGAGCGTCGGCGTCTACAATTCTATGGCCGACGTCGACGCAACGTCGACGCAGCGTCGACGCAACTGCGCAGCGACCTCATTTTCCATAGCGCTGGACCGACGCCGACAGACGCCGACGCTCGAAAGACGCCAGATGTGGGGGGGCCCTAATTATGAATTAATATTCATTCTTTATATAAGAACATCAATAATAATATCATAATTTGACGACCGGTCTGGCCTAGTGGGTAGTGACCCTGCCTGCGAAGCCGATGGTCCTGGGTTCGAATCCCAGTAAGGGCATTTATTTGTATGATGATACAGATATTTGTTCCTGAGTCATGGGTGTTTTCTATGTATTTAAGTATTTATATATTATATATATCGTTGTCTGAGTACCCACAACACAAGCCTTCTTGAGCTTACCGTGGGACTTTGTCAATCTGTGTAAGAATGTCCTATAATATTTATTTATTTATTTAATTGATATTATTATTGATGTTCTTCAATAATAATATTATTTGTATGCTAATGATAAAAAATATTCTTTACTATTTAGCCTAGTGAAAATACCAAGATTGCTGACATTTATTTCGTATTTTATATTTAGTCTCTTTAGACTTATCGGCAGTGATCTTACCTGTAGATGGTTGGCACAATTTATTGTTTAGGTAGTACATTATTTTGTAATACGGCGCGATTCGGGAAATGAATTAGAGATTAACTACTTAGATACGATATAGTAAAGATATCTGACGTCCCACGGTTAAAGGCCTGTGCACACCGGCTGCGTGTGCGTGACGTGCACGTGTGCGTGACGTGCACGTGTGCGTGCAGCGTTGTAGTATACAGATCTTTATGAGAGACGACACACCGTTTGCGTGACGTGTGCGTGTGCGGCTCCAACATTCTACCGCACGCGCACCAGGGAATGCAAATCGGTTATTTTTTGTATGGTAATAACCGCGGTTTCGGTTAATAACCGATTATTTCCATACAAAGATAACCGAAAATAACCGATTTGCATTCCCTAACGCGCACGTGCACGTCACGCACACACAAGCCGGTGTGCACAGGCCTTAAAGGTACCTTATGGCGGTTGGCGCTTACGCTATTATTAATGCCGCTCCAATATTATTGCAGCGCTATGCGACGTAAGCCCCGGCCGCCATAAGGTATCTTTTGTAGTGGAACGTCACATATCTTTACTATTTCATATCTAGTGAGTATCTATTTCATTTCCCGAATCGAGCCGATAGGCGTTCTTTGTTTGTAAGATTGTTACAGACAATTTTATTGAGTAAACTATAATTGTTTCTTCTATTTTCTATTATTCTCCGTATTATTTTTTTCTTTTTACTGCTTACAAAGCGTTACTGTGATAATTTTGAGGTTCAGACGAACCGTGATATTCCTCTTAATCCGTTACACGTAGCGTAAAATTATTCTAACAACTAGAATGCTAAACAAGACCCTACGTTTCCAATTATATTGTATTTTAGGGCGACTCATAATACACAGGGTGTCGTTTGCCAAACTAAAACGGCAGATAGTCATTTGCTATATTCTTATGCCTAGAAAAACAAAATTGGCAAGCCATGGTTTTTTTACTACTATGCAAGTAAAAATTTGAAATTTACGAATGGCATAGAAGTCAAAAAAAAAATTACGCCAAATAAAAAAATTCTAGGCCTGAGAAGATAGCAAATGACTCAACCTATCTGCCGTTTTAATTTGGCAAACGATGTACCAAACATCCTGTATAGTTATAATATATTTTTTTACGTAAAATAATGACATGCGATGAGATGTTAAAATAAAATATCTAAAGGGTGTTTTTTATTTTTGTAGTAACTACTGTAATAATTATCAATTAATAGTAAACAACAGTCGGTTCATATATTTCGCTTCGCACGTGGTCTCCAATATTTTACTTCTTACGTTAAACTTTAACTGCGACACTAGAAACCATTGACCGTCCATCCCTAATACCTACTTAGATTATACATGTAGATTTATACTGCACTAAACTACTGTCCCGGATGAGTCTTAATCCAACGTAATACGGTTCAAATTGGATTCCTCGGAAGTAGGCCTTGTAATGAAGGCTCTGTTGTTACACGTCCGGGAATGATAAAGTGTACTCTTGGAGTGGAGAAAAATGTAGGAAAATATTTCAGTGGAATTAGAAGGAATGTGTGAAATCGGGCCAAGTGACTTGAGCTGGAAGTAAATCTTGGAATGGCTTAGAGGTTAACATGTGGAGGACAAGTTGTGGACATAATTATACACGGTGTAACACGAGGGAACCGAATAATTTTAACAGCGTATTACTGAGCATATTTAGAGACAAAAATGTCCTATAAACTTTTTTGAAATTCGCCTAGTTTAAGAGATAATATGAATAAAAAAATAACAAGTTTTTATTGTTACATGGTGTAAAAAGCCTTTTTGATGATGATGTTGCTGCTATGGGACGTAGTCTAAATATTCTTATTGATCGATGTCAAAAAGTGACAAGTAACACTTTGCAAAAAGTAGGTTTTACGAAAAAAAATGTAAAAATCAATTTTAAGTGACAAGTTTACCAATAAAATTTATTTTTTATGTACAAATACATTAAAAAAATTTAAAAACAAAACAAAAAAATTTTTTTTGGCGAAATTTACCTAAACTCATATTAATTTTTTTCCTTATTTTGACCTCAGAAATTAAATTATTCGGTTTTCTCATGTTACACCGTGTATGTTGTGAATTCTGATGTTTGGGTCCAGGTTCGTAATCGGTAATGGGATCAACTGTGTTAACCAATAAGGTGGCTATTTTTATATGAAAATCTTAATAATCGCCGCCGAATTGGAATGGATTGTGCCAATTAAAACGATATTATGTCAAACAGAAAATTTTGACAAATGTCTACTGAACATTTTTGAAACATGTTTTTATAGGTCTTTCTATAATTGTTAATACATCATAGAGTAAAATATATATCCATATACTACAAATGCGAAAGTGTGTCTGTCTGTCTGTCTGTTACCTCTTCACGCTTAAACTGATTTGCTAAACGGATTTAGTTTAAATTTGGCATAGTTTAAGTCCCGGGGAAGGACATAGGATAGTTTTTATGTCAGAAGTCATCCCTAAAAAGGGTGAAAAGGGGGGTGGAAATGAGAAAATTAATCAATTGCCTGTTAATTGGTGTAAACAATAAAGCATATTATGCTCGAATTGCTATTAAATGCCATTATCATCATCATCATCATCATCTCAGCCCAGCCATAAGACGTCCACTGCTGAACATAGGCCTCCCCCTTTTTTGGGGGGTGAAAATCCCATTAAATTAAAGTAAAATGACATGTCTAAGTGTCATATAACAGCAACAACTACTTTGTTTGGTTTTTATTACTAAAACTAAAAACCACATTTGTGTAACCTACACACACCTTACGTTTGTGTGTTTGTGGTATTTGTGTGGCCTACTTGGGTCGACCAACTGGGCGCCGTCCTGTTGGTCATCCTAAATACCGTCGGGCAGATAGAGTGGAGGCAGATCTCCGTGAGCTCGGCGTCGGCGAAAGCTGGCGGGATACCGCTCTGGACCGATCAAAGTGGCGTGCTCTTGTGTTGGAGGCCAAGACTCATTTTGGGTCACCGCGCCAACCAAGTAAGTAAGGGCCCGATTCTGATTTTGAAATAGACATCTATTAGATGTCTTTTAGACATCACCAAGATACGATAACGATATGTTTAAGATCTAACCTGTCAAATTTGACATTTGTGCGATCCTGGAGATACTCTTGAACGATTTCCACAGGATATGACTTAGAGATCCAATTCACATCTAATAGCGATATACTCTATCTAACGTAAAAGTGACATTGGTTGCCCGAATTGCGCTGCAAAAGAGAACTAGTTGATTTCTAAACTATAACGTATCTATAATGGATCTAGTACGTGTCGTCTCTTGTGAATATCTTGAAGTTCGATTACGGCAGTAGGTAAGTAAGTACATTTGTGTATACATTTTAGTGGCCTCCAGTGTAAGCGCCGTAGCACTGTCAGGCCTTTTGTAAGACCGTGATAAGAAACAATGTTTGTGCTGTATTAAAGAAAGCCCACGGTTCAGAGGGCCTACCGCGAACCACGTTCGACGTGTTGCCTCCCTGTCATACTTACGTACAAATTTACAAGTGCGACAGAGAGGCAACACGTTGAACGTGATTCGCGGTAGGCCCTCTGGAATTTGGGTCGCCCGTTTCGGTCGCTTCCATTTTTATCCCTGATTTTGATTATTAAACCTACGGTATCTGAACGTTTTCGTGAAATATGGAACGTTTAATATTGTTCAAGTGAATGTGATTTAAGCGTTTGCTTGTGAATTTAAAATATGTAATCACTGTTCTGGAAAAGCCGTATTATGTTGTACGGAATAAAATAATGGGCGCCATTCTTTAAGATTTCAATACTGGATATAGGATGACTCACGTTAGACCGAGAAGACCGGGCCGTGTCCGGGCCGAAGCTTCCGGCGCTTACTTTTCTATGACAGATGACAGGTGATCACGTGGTGATTGCATTGCCACTGACGGAAAAAGTGACCTTAAGTCCATGCGTTACAAGCAGCGAAAATATTTCATTTCTCTTGCTAGACAGCCACTTTAATTGTGATGTTGATATACAGTCATCAGGTCTATATGTCATACCAACTATATGTCTTGACTTACTTCTATTATTTTTGTATTTATTTTCCTAAAAATGTTACCCCCTTGTGGACTTTCTCTGGTTTTTGACTCCGTCGAATAATCTCTATTTTATCGGATAATATAGACTGGAATATCAAAGCAAAATATATGTAAATGTATGCATAGTAAAAGTATCATAATGCCCTTATATAATATTACTGCACAGCATCTATCAATACGAGTACCGGTACCGACATCAAAATACAATCTTAAAATAAGTGAACACTAGCAAGCAACATTTTACAAGACTATACAGAATTTTCTCGACTTTTCGAACATTGTGCAAGCACTTGTGTCCCGTGGGTAGCAGCCGGATTTCCAACGACCAATATTTGATAGAACATTCGAATTCATACGGCTAGTCTGAATACGATATTAGACCGTGTTTTGTTTGAGTATCGTGTTACTGTAAGTGAAAATTTACAACGAATATTGAAAAATAAATATTGTAGGAATACATTTTATGTAGCTGACGATGGATTCTCTTTGTTCGTAGCTTGAATGATCCCGATTGTTTTTGTAATGTAAATTAAACTTCAGTTATGTATTTACTTTTCTAGGTCATGCGTATACATTATATAAACATAGTTGTTTCATAACTGTTCCCGAACCTTGATTATAATGTATAACATAATTGTGGCTCATATTTATACAACCTCAAACTGATGATGATGTGCTATTTTTAAGGGAATACCTATAGGTAAACCCGTTAATTTCAAGGAAATATACTTACTAAAAATATATAATTGTCTTCTTTTGAGTCCATTTAACATGTTTCTAATAGATTAAAGAAGATATTTTGCGAATTTGTTCAATAGGTAACTATATTGCACGCAATGCGAGGAGAGTTAATTTTTGCGTGTTACCTGTTGGTAAGAGTGATAAGCGCTGAAAATATTTAAACATTGCTGCAAGAGTAACAAGAAAAAATACCTACTATCTATCTAAATACCTACCTAGTATGTATAATACTTATTTATATCTATTCTTATCATTCCATTCATAAATCAAAACGCCACCAAATTATTTATTAATTCTATATCCTACGCGGAATGTTCAATTATTTACAAGGCGAAGTCAAGAGCTGTTAATGCTGTTATAATTCAGCTATTATCGTTTATGAACTGTTGAAACACTTAAGCTCTTGTTTCAGACGTATTTCGTTCTGAGGGGCTGATTCTATTTTATAAAATTAAATTTGATATGGGATTTACGAGTATCTTATTTTGATACGACCTTCAGTGAACGGTGAACGCTGTACCAGTAAGGGCCAGTAGCACCAACCATTAGCAGACTGATCAACGTGACGCAGCAACGATCTATGAAACTTCCCATTCAATAAGATTTAGCTCAAACTGGCGGAGCGCAGCGCAGATCACCGAGAAGGATTCACGCCGCGCAGCGCACACCGGCCGGCGAGGTAAAATCCCCCGCGATACCGCGATCGCCCGCCAGCCCGAGCGCTGGCGGCCGGCGCATCAATAAGCACTTCGGCGCAGGCCGGGGGATGCCGCGGCATGCCGCCGCATGTACTCTATCACAAGGGATTAATGACTTATGTGCACAAGTTCTCCCCCGTCGTCCCGGCGCTACTCCAGCGCACTCGGGAGGCCTCGGCGCATGCCGGCGCCTAACGCCGCGGTATCCTCTAGCGTGCTCCTCGATGCCGCGGAGTAACAATCCTCCGTGATGCTCCGAGGTCGGTCTCAAAGCATTTAAATTTATATCTGAGGGTAACTGAAATAGGAAAGAAAATACATTGATAATTTTAAAGTGATCTGCGCTGCGCAGCGCTCCGCCGGTTTGAGCAGGCATTTAACGGTGACAGAGAGTTTGGTGCAACCGACCCTAAGCGTGAGCCGCTAATGCTGATTGGTACTCACTATATGCAAACAGGAGTCTCATAGGGCATTCCGCTCGTACTCATACTACATGTAGATGCCAGATAACATGACTCAAGATACCATCAAAATTACATGAAACCAAATCAAATCGTGAAAACAGAATGTGCCAATAGGATTCCAAATAATTGCTATAAATATCTCAAAACCTCCCGTCTTTAACATTTGGCGAAATCAATTGTTTGTCGAGGAAGCGCGGAATAAATTATAATGTCTTAAGTTTTTAACTTGTTTGTAATCGTTGTAGGAAATGCTTAGGTTTTGTTCGGCTGGAATGGTACGGACGTGGGTACAAGATCGCACGATAATTTTGCAGTGTTTGTAAATCTTTTGCTTACGGTCACGACATTACATGACTGGCGACGGCGGCAGCGACAACCGTAGATGGGAACGAAAGGTCTGATCTATGGAACCTATGGTTATCGCTGCCGCCGTCGCAAGTCGCTCAATGGCCAGCCGAGCCGTTATAGGTAGTAATAGCTATATACCGTATTGGTTTTTAAGATAGTTTTGTAGTATAAAAAATCGATTTTTTTTATTTCTTTACAAACAACTGCGTTACTAAAGCTACATAAAATGTTGCGATTCTTGTCAGATAGAAGTTTTAATCTTTCTCACAAACACGAAATAACGTGTTTAAATGAAATTTAATTCCCCGTATACACCGGGTGTGGCCTGTAACACGAGCAAAAAATTAAAACATAGACTGTACTCCTCAAACAGTGACACTTTTGTTCAACAACTTTTAAAAATTATGAAGTATTTAGACTCCCTATTTTTTATACAAATTAAATATTATCTTCAATGGACGCCATCGCCACGCCATATCATTGTGATTGACGTTGCTTGGTCACGACTTAAACATAACAAAATTCGCAATATATTGCGTCTTAAAGTGTATTAAAAATCAAACCACAAGTTATTTTTAAAAGTCGCTGAATAAATGTTAGTCAGTATGAGGAGTACAGCCTGCAGTTTAATTTTTTGCTCATATTACAGGCCACACCCGGTATTGTTTGTTACAATCCAAAACAAAACTCCATCATCGGTCCCAAAGCGAGGGAATGATATAAAACAATTCGTCTTTACATTTCCATTCAATAACGTTCTATTCAAGTTTAAGATAAAATACTTGAAACTTGAAAGAAACGAAAGGAATGAATGGTTTCTCATTAAGCCGGAAATTAATAAGCAGGCAATATCCGCCCATCCTTTCTTATATCGATGTAAAAGAGCTACTGTTCACCAGTAAAGAAATGTTAGTAAATAAAGACTGTTAAAACGATCACAGAAGGCAAAATAAAAGGATAGAGAGGCAGGGGCAGACCAAGATAATGAGCCGGATAGAAATACTGGACTAAAACAATTATAAGATTGTTATTAAGACTGAACCGTCATTCACCGCTGGTGGGATATATAGGTTGCATGTTGCAAATGGCACCACATATATAAGTAGGTACCTTATTTCTTACATATATAATAATCACTAGATGGTGTTGCGTTTTTATTTAAGTATATGATACGATGTGACGACATCTATGGGGCAATATTAAAAATAAAAAGAATTAATGGATTTACCGCGTAACTTAAATAGACTAGAGTGTTCAGTGTTACTAAAAGTTAATAGATACATATTTATAATTTGGTAAAATTACATACTTACAGTCCTTATTATGTTCTAGTCTCTGTTCGACAGTAAATTAAAATTTTTCTCGTACCTTCAATTATAGTTGAATCATCGAGAGCGTGGAATTGCATATGTAGTAGTATTGTTTGTTTACAGGCATTCTATATTTGAATTTTCTATTTTATTGTACTATCAGCATACAAAGAGGTTGTTATATATATATCGAAGAACTAAAAACAAAAATAATGTCAGTGTGAAATTGTCAATATTATTTACGTTGTGCGTATATATTTTACTCTGATTTGATTGTATTCTCAATTAATTATTGTGTCCGCCCGTACGACTACGAATAATTTTTATATTTAAAAAAAATATGGCTGTAAGTAATTTTGGTCCTATTGAGAGTCAAAGTAAGCAAATAATTTTCAACTGTTATAAATATTTTGAACTTGAACTGACGAAAAATTTAAACTTGCCTTACACCGCTGCCCAGTTAGTTGAAAAAGCTACAGGTGTTTGTCTCTCTACTGTTTATAACATTGTGACTGAGAGCAACAGCGAGAAATTCGCAACAACAAAGAAATTCACCTCCCCGAAGAATAAAAAGTTGCGTCCTTGTCCGTCATCAGCAGTAGACGATTTTGATCAGGAAGTCATCCGGAGAACTATATACAATTTTCATCTGTCCCATAAGCAATTTCCAACCTTAAAGGGACTCCACTCTGTGTTAAAATCCGATATAGATTACAAATTTGGCATTTCCACCTTACGAAAACAAATACAAAAATTAGGATTTAAATGGAAAAAGACCGAGGACAACCGAAAAATATTAATGGAAAAACACAACATACGACTGCTAAGAATAAATTACCTTACCAAAATTGCGGAATATCGATCTCAAGATAGACCACTAGTTTATACTGATGAAACCTACATCCACACTTCACATGTGTCCGGAGAAGCTTGGACCGATGGAACAGAATTTGGTGTACAAAAACAAATCAGTACAGGCCAGCGGTTAATAATAGTGCACGCAGGAGGAAAATATGGTTTTATTCCCAACGCTTTGTTAATGTTTAAGGCAAACCAAAAAACGGGAGATTACCATGACATGACCAGATGAACTTTGTCAACTACGAAAAATGGTTAAAAGAAAAATTAATACCGAACCTCAAACCGAATAGCGTACTTATCGTGGATAATGCGTCCTATCACAACAAACTTTTGAATCGTGCTCCAACGTCAAATTCTAATAAACAAGAAATGATGGATTGGTTGACAGAACACAACATTTCGTATAACCGGTTGATGTACAAAACCAGTTTGTATGAATTAATTAAACAAAATAAAGAGCGGTTTCGCGAGTACCACATAGATGCAATTTTAAAAGAACATGGCCACTCCGTATTACGATTGCCACCGTATCACCCGACATTCAATCCGATCGAAAATATTTGGTCCATGGTAAAAGGATATGTAGCAAAAAGAAACGTTTCATTAAACATGCAAGGCATTATGAGTTTAGCAACTGAACGAATGAATACCATCACTGCTGAGGACTGGGAAAATATTTGTCACCACGTCGAAAGTGAAGAAAATAAATATCGATGTCAGGAAGGAGAAATGGATCAAATAACAGACAATTTTATTATCAATACTTGTGACAGCTCAGATGAAGAACATGATAGCGAATAAAAGAAAAAAACAGAGGACTACTACTTATTCCACTTCTTGGGTATGTCATTTTATTAAGTTAAGAGAAAATTATTCTCCTTTTGTTGCAAACGGTACAACCACTACAAATGCAATTCCACCTTCTCGATAATTCAACTATACCTTTTGTGAGGAAATACGATTCTGGGAGAAAGCAAATTGAAATTTACCTCTTTTATATTCTGTATGTATGTTACAAAAAACAAAAAATATTGCACCTACATATTTAACGTATCTCTGTTATTCCAATATCGTGATTCTCATATAATGTATGGGTTAATTTAAACACATATTTTATCACAAAATATATAGTATTATTAGGCACAAGCGAAAAAAGAAATCCACAACAACATCAATCACATTTACATGTCATATGTCGTCGGCCAGGATTTCCGTAAGAAGGTTTATACCTACTATATGACAGATAAGAAACTCTTAACATCATAGGACGTATATTTTTTTTACTGATCCTGGGAAAATAAGTAAATTTTCAATCGAGAACGTCATTTTTTGGGTCTATAGGCCCCGTGCATGAACTATACGGGGTAGCATAGGAGCCGTCACATTTTTGGCGCGAGACGTAAATGTGACGTTTATGCTATGTAGCCCACAAGATGGCAGAACCTACTATGCACAAGGAAACGTACTGACGAGAACGGTAGATGGTAGCACTTATTTTGGCAATGTACATGTGCACATATGTATCCGGTTCAGGCTACAAGATGGCAGGCCCTCCAACGCGAAGGTACGGTTACTACATCTCTTTTCTATCTACGAGTATTTTTGTATTTTTTTCTTAACGGCAGCAATTATAATAAAATTTTTATAGATGGAACACACTGCAGCATGGTCAGAAGTTAGAATCTCTTATTCCCATTTTTGGCCTTATTTAAATATCAGAATCCTCTTTCACCGAGTCATATTAATTTGGGCACACAGCCTAACCATACTGTGATGGGTCCAAGACGAGCAAATACCCGGTAATACTGGGTAATCCGGCACAGTCAACAGCACTGTAATTCTCAACGCAATCTGAGCATCTAATTTAGATCAGCCAATTAAAGTGTGACCTAAAGGGAGGGCGTCAAGCTAAAAAAATTAGAAGGCAACAAAATATTATGTTGCACCACGTGAAACTTGTGATGGATGATATGGCCACCGCGCGAGTTTTAATTTTACCTTTTATATCAATTACTAATTACGGTATAGGGAGCATACATGGTCTGTAAGTGGCAGCATAGGTCTACTCTTGTGACGGTTACTTCGTCAAATACAGGTTGATTCAAGAGACGCGAGCAAGACTAACACTGCGAATTTCGTAAATTATAACCAACTGCTTCGTATCAGTATCAGTGAGGTTAACGTTAATTTTCTAGGTGTGTTGAAAGAAAAATTTATTAATATATTTACGACATTGAAAACTCGTATCTCACTCAAGTTTGACAGTTTATTTTCTTCGTAATCAAAATGCTGTCATTACGGTTAAAAAGGTTTTACATTTATTAATTAAGTCTTGTAGGGTGACCATGATTCTAGAGAATTATTTTGCCCTCGCCAAACAGTAAAAAAAGGAAGAAGTGTGGTTGTTTCACCTAAATACGACGGCGATCAATTATCAGTTACTGAGTGTGCAGGATTAGTCCTCCTCACGTCTCATGAATCATCCTGTATACCGCTGAAATCATAAGTATTCGGTATCGTCTTGGGTCGTCCCATTCGTTTTTCGTCAAGTTCTTAAATTAGTCCTATTCTGCTTTCGTCACTCATTCTACATTGAAAGCCACCGACGATTGTGACGAATGTAGAATGAGTGACGAAAGCAGAATAGGACTAATTTAAGAACTTGACGAAAAACGAATGGGACGACCCAAAACGATACTGAATTTTGGTACGCATGAGGCAAATGCTCGGTAAGCTAGAGAATACAGTACCGGCCCGGGCGGCGGTAAATATTTGTGTCCGTCTCTTCTCTTTGATACGCCTAGCGGAGGCTAAATAGGCATTGAGGTTTATTCCTGTCGTATTTTTGAGATTGTTTTCGCTTTTGATGTTTAAATTACTTTGGAAGTTTCCATTCGACATGTTTAATTAAGCCAATGGAATGATTTTAAGATTATAATTGCTATTTGGGAAAAAATAAATGTTCTGAAGACACATGTTGTGTTTTTTTTTTTTTAATAAGCTTTGGTTGAAAACGAGTTGAGGTCAGTACACAAGTTACTACTTACAACATCATCAACATCAAGAAACATGACGATACTATAATAATACTATGAAAATTGTACACGCAAAAAATTATGTAGTCAAAGAATTAAGTTTTATTTTGTTGCTTTTTTGTTTAGGTATTTAATTTAGTTTCAAAAAATTGTCTGTAGTTATTATAAAATTAATATTTAGTAAAACATTAAGAAATAAATATCGAAAACCCGATTTTCACAGATCCCGGTGTTTTTGGGTTCTTTCAACTCAGAATCACTAGCATATTCAATTTTGATGATAAAATAAAATATCCCAAAAATTTGTATGAAAATTGTACATTCCACTGCGTCACGCACATACAAGTGAAAAATTTTTTCGTACTAAGTAAAACGTGACGTAATGGAATGGACATTTTGGGACTCTTTTTTTAATGGTGGGATAGGGAATGTTGTCGATTCTGAGTAGAATGAGCCCAAGAACGTCCAGATGTTAAAGAATCGGGTTTTCAATATTTATTTCTGAAAACGCCCATCTGCTACATAATAGTGCTTCAAAAGTTCCTGTCCTCAGTGAATTATACTTCTACAGTAACCTGAAATAATATGTTACCCTTCATAGACCGCAAAAATTTGTGACACGCTCTTATGGCTCTACAAATAAGATCATGTCAGATATTTTTGCGGCCTGCGTTGTATAGCACATGTGAGGTAGCTATAGCAGGTGACTGTACATACCATACAAATACTGGATAAACATCATGAAACCTGCAATTCGTCTCACTGCTCACTCTACCAACCCTCACAATACGTTTGATATTTTACGAGCACTTGTTTATGTCAACAAATTTACATAGAAGTATCACAACAAAGGCTGTCAGCCCCCAATCGGGATTGTTGGATTTACTGACAAAGATCATTCACCTACTAGATTGTGCAAGATGGCTTGCAATTAACAATTATAACATTGAGACTGTATACATCTCTAATAAAGTATGTAACTTCATTGATTCCACATTTATAATTGTATTTTGTAATTTTTGGTTATAATTTGACATTTAAAAGTGCTAATGTGGCCTATTTGCTGAATAAATGTTTTATGTTTCACATTGACGCTTATAGCAGAAAATTTAGCATAATCGACCGGTTTTATTAGACCAATTCAAATTATGTCAATTTGTTATCCTTTGTGCATGCAATTCGCTCGCACTTGTTAGTACCTACAATACAATATATATATGCATGTATGCGCGAGCGACACTCACAGGCAAATGGCAATATAGTAAGTTTGAATTAGCCTCGTCCTTTACAATTATGGTAACATTCCATTTCTAACCGCAGCTGCACTACCGGTACTGAACGCGTCGCTGTCATTGTCAATTTTCATAGTAAAATTGACAGTAGTGCAGCTGTCGTTGGAAATGGAATGTTACCATTTCCAACGACAATTTTACTATGAAAATTGACAATGACAGCGACGCGTTCAGTACCGGTAGTGCAGCTGCGGTTAGAAATGGAATGTCACCATAAGTAACGCCATGCTTCTCTGTCTAGCGCTTTTTCTGTCCAATCGACGGCACCGAGCTTCACGAATTTTTCTTATCACCCTACTCAAAAACAATAGCTGAGTTGTGTGTAATGGTGCTTAGTATTTTTGCGTTCAAAATGTGGTAATAAATTTAATCGATTACTTTCCCCTTTCAACACCAGCGTCCTAGTTCACACAATGACACCATTAAGCGCAACTATCTTAAAACGGCAATACTTTGACGCGCGAACCCCAAGTTTCTAAGTCCCTTAGTGTGTGCGTAATTTTGTAATAATCTAATATAGTCGTCCATGTTAATACGGAGTCTACGAAAGGTAGTTAATAGACACAAGGCAGCGGCCTCAATAACTTATCGGAATGATTTATGGTCGCTCGCGGGCATCGAATTTTACGTACGAATAAACACCTTACGAACCCGTATGTCCCTTAGGGTTGTTGAGGAGTTTCGGCTTTTGATTTTACACGTCAATGTACACAATCTTTGTAGGTGTATTATAATCCCTACTAATCCTACTATCCAAACTAGTAACACAGGTGGCCCATTTAGATCGGTCAGTATGAGAAAATCTGAAACTGTAAGACATACGACAATCTCTTCTTAGGAACTATGTCACAGATTTTAGTAACAAGACAAACTATGTTGAGTACACAATATTATAAAAAATGTGTACTCAACTCGTTTTGAAAAATAAAACTAGAAGTAAATGACGGAAACTGTTGCTGAAAAATTATAAAATTAAAATGTAGCAACGCAGTGGTAACCTACTTTTTTAATGAATTCTAAAAATATTTTTAATTTTATATTATGTTTTTTTTTTTAATATTATACAATAAAAGTTTTTAATTTTTTTAAGCCATAAACATAATTAATAACAAACTTAGAATAAAAAGTAAGTTATTATAAATTATGTATGTTAGGTACTCAAATATTAGGCTAACATCAGACGCAATCTAGGCAAGGAACTAATAATTTACATAACTATCATGCGGGTTCTATTGTTCTCTAAGCCATTATTATAATATATAACTTCACATAATCCGACGTTTTCTTCTACGTGTATGTGAGGTGTGCAATAAACAGTATTGTATTGTAATCCGATTATTATACTTGATACGAAGTTTCGCTTACTTATTACATGCTTGTTTGCCCTCTATATATATAGTAGTAGTAAAATAAGGAAATCGTGGCTCAGTGAACTGTAGATCCCTCAAACCCTTATATTTTGCTAATTTCCCACAAAAATATACAACAAAAATACAATGTCATAATATCAGACAAGCCTTAAACTTGTTTGTCACCGTGGTTCAAAAAATCAATACCTTAACATTTCTCCAAGTCATTATAAATTTGTTGAAATCCGATGTTGCGTTCAACGTCGACAACATAAATTACTTAACTTATTTTCTTAAGGAAAAAATATGTCAAAAAGTTAAGAAATCTGTTTTGACAGCCCTGTGTCATCACAATATCATCTAAATATAATTTTTTTCTTAATATTACTTGACAAAGGTAAAATAAATGTCCCGTTATAGGATTGTCGTATTCAAAATATTATCACCCAACTCCTCTTTCAGACATATTTCAAAGTGTTGTCTCAGTGATATCTCGACTCACGATAATATTATTGTCTTTTATTTTTAAAGTTTAGCCTTAAGACAGCGGATCTCTAGAGATTCTCGTTACGTAGTGAGAGCAAATATCATGTGTAAAATGGATCGTCGGTTCCTTTTACACTTGAACGCTTTAAACAGTAATTAAAAAAAATTGTTTGAAAAAGTTAAGGGCCCCAGTGGAAAGAAACAAGATCACGGACAATGTACGATTCGATCGAGAGTTTATATCTGTTAACTGTACATCGGAGGACCTTATGCCTTTTGTAATAAAGTCCACCGATATACAGTTAGGAGTGTTGGTGTTCAAACAAAGATCCAAGTTGTCCCACATAGGTCATTTAAGTTACCCGCGGGTCACGGAAGGCAAGCCCGGAGCGTGCACACTTGACGCACGCTGGTGCCAAACAACGAACGTGCGTTTAAAGAACATGTTATCCTAGATTGATAAAACAAATATGACATTTTAGGTTTGTGAATCCGGTATCGTCTTGGGTCGTCCCATTCGTTTTTCGTCAAGTTCTTAAATTAGTACCATTCTGCTTTCGTCACTCATTCTACATTGAAAGCCACCGCGCACGCATGCCTCTGTAACTGAATATTCAATCTACATTCAACATCGGAGAGACTTCAAGACATATCAAACGTAATGGATTTCTTCGAGAGATTGTTTTTCAGAGGCTTCTGTATCCTGTTACTCAAGGCTGGTTTTTATATGTGATACGGGAATAAATATGATACTGTAGTTGATGGAGACTGTCGCGTATAAAACCTCAAAAAAGCTGATACATATCTTCAGCGCTTTAAATTTTTTTTCTTTGATAACCAATCAAAGAATTGTTCTCCCTTGCTTATATTATTCCACTGCAGTGTAGCAAATTAAATTCTAAAGGTGACATTAAAATGGCAACTTTACTGCAGCTGCATTACTATTTATTTTTTATTTATTTATTTATTGAGTTATTTATTATACAAGAAGTTACAACTTTTTTGTTAATGACAATGCTCAACAAAACTACATTTTGTTTACTGGTACAGCGTTGTCGCGGCTGAATGTATTTGCGGCGGGTTGGTGACCCTTTATTTCGTCCTAATAGAAAAATTATAAAATAAAATTGACGATCGTCTGGTCCCCAGTTTTATGTCCTGGAAGATTTCTGCAACCAACCAAAAAGGAGCCAGGTAAATTCGCGTAATACTTTACCTGAAAAGTGATAGGTGACCAAATGTGACGGAGGTCAGGAGGATATGGCTTGGAAAGATAATTTAGTTTTAGAACGTTATTTAGAAGTTGATTTATACTTCCTTCGTTTTTCTGCGTTATTGCATTGTACAAACTGTCTTATGAAGCGCTAATGCTGTGTTGTGTATTAATATCTGATGATGGTTTGATTAATTGTATTATCATGTTTGATTGTTAATATGATTGATTGATTGATCAGACTGTGATAGCTTAAACTCTTAAAGCATCTGTGAAGTACACTGGTTGCCACGGGGGTTTAAGGCATATGGAATATAATTCATGCTTTGTTTAATTTATACAATCACAGAAGCTATACCCATTACAGGCTGGCCCAAAATAAGTTGAAAATGTTTTTTTAACTGTGCATATTATTGCAATTTTAACAAATGTATCAAAGCTAAAGGATCATATTTTGAACACATACCATTTGTTTTAGTTGAATGATTGTAGTTTTAATTGTTATTGACATTTTGTAAAAGATGTGTAAGTGACAAAAATATAATCATCATTTTATGTCAACGAATTTTTGAGCCAACCTGTATTATGAAACGCTATTATAGTCAAGTCGCATGCCTGTCAAAATGATTTCGGTGAAATATTTTTTTCTACCTCGTGTTGAGTGTTCCACATTTCACTGCAGCTGTGCTGATGTTTGTGTGCATGTGCAAATGTGTGTAAATGTCGCAAGATTTGGTTATCTCGCAGCTGGCTGTCAAATGTTACTATGTGAATTGCTGATGCTGATATCTTAACTGGCATATCTCTAATGCTTAGACTGCCGTCGCCTACCTCCAACAGACTCCATATAAAGCGTTTACGATTCAGATTGTAGAGTATATTATCATTTTACTTTCATAATAGAAGCGACCGGCTACATCAGTTGTAACTGTAACTAAATAATATAGTAATTAATACATCCCATATTTATAGGTAATATCTAAAGCTGCAATAATATACCTTCAACATCGCATTCAAGTAACATAAAAACCGGGCAAGTGCGAGTCGGACTCGCGCACGAAGGGTTCCGTACCATAATGCAAAAAAAAAAACAAAAAAAAAACGGTCACCCATCCAAGTACTGACCCCTCCCGACGTTGCTTAACTTTTCAAACAAAAACAAAACACACGTTTAACAAAAATCACGTTTGTTGTATGGGAGCCCCATTTAAATCGTTATTTTATTCTGTTTTTACTATTTGTTGTTATAGCGGCAACAGAAATACATCATCTGTGAAAATTTCAACTGTCTAGCTATCACGGTTCGTGAGATACAGCCTGGTGACAGACGGACGGACGGACGGACGGACGGACGGACAGCGAAGTCTTAGTAATAGGGTCCCGTTTTACCCTTTGGGTACGGAACCCTAATTATAGTTATCTCTGGTACTTACTAGTTTTCGTACTAATTTACACACGAAACTTCTACTCTTTCTATTTTCTTTACTAGTTGTACGGCTAGGTTTGCGTGACTCTTAAATCAGACCGAAATAGTACATTACTACAGAGGCCGGGACGAAAGGGGTTGCCGGCCGAAGACATATAGACGGCCGAGCGAAGCGAGGCCGGATAGGTCTGAGCGCGGGCAACCCCATTTCCCGCCGAGGTATGTATAGTGCTTTTCTCAAACATGCAATGAAATAAATAAAATAAAATATCCACGAAACCCAAGTTTTATTTATAGAAAAAACTAAAAGTAAACTACACCCCAAATAACCAACACGTACCTATATCAATCGCGCGTATGTTTTACACGAGTCGTGTATTTTTACTACCCGTATATTTTCACGTATCTTTGATTTTTTCGCCTTGTATCCGTCTGACTGTCGTTTTTGTCACATAAGTTTACATAGTCTTTTATGTTGATATCATGTTTCACATACATCGTTGCTTTATGCATGGAGTAAATAAGTATAATTTCCACAGTGTTGACGAATTTTTAGTTACATTCATTTAAAATATGCCACAAAACTGTTTCTAAGCCATTTTTCTTAGTTTTTCAAATAATAAAATTGCCATCAGCAACCATATACATACTTCGTCTTTGACTTGGCGGTAGAGGCAGCAAGTTATATAAAATCAATTCTGCTTACGCTGCCAATTCCAACACCTACGATTACAATTAATATTAATTTCATTATTTCGTCGGAACTCATATTATATAAAGTCAAAAAATCAACAACGCACCGTAAATCCAATAAAACAGAATGAATATTTTTCAACTTTACCTCCATAACAATTTAAAAAATATAACTACGCGTGTTTGAGTAGACCTTTTTACCGCTAACGTTTAGATGAAATATTTTAAATGTTTTTATTTGTGTAGTTAAATTTATAATTTAAAATTATAGAATGTATTATTTATTAAGTTCATGTTGATTTTATACAAATAAAACTGCAAATTATAGCAAACATTGTTTTTTTTTATTAGCGTAGTGGCAGAGTGTCATTACGAACCATAAAGCAAATACTGCCTCTAGTTTTTTTTAATGGATGAATGCCACGATGCTTTGTCACAAATATCTGTGAAATGAAAATTAAAAAAAAGGACTTTGCCGGCCTAGGCCTGCAAGATGTGTATGAAATTCCATTAACGACCTTTTGTCCTAGCCGCACCTGAAACGTCATACTTCGCAGCCTATTATAAGGAACATAACATCAATATTTCATTGCATGTTTGAGAAAAAGTATTAAAATTGCATCAGTGCCAAAATGTCGCTTAAATTCTAACTCGGGTAAATCCATTCGACCCTCTCATCAAACCTCCTTTCCTTTACCTCCTCCTGTAACTCTCCTTTTACCTTTGCTTCATGCCAAAATCGCATTATCTGACAGATGGATTTACCAAAATTTGAAGTTAAGCGACTCATGATATGTTCATCACATCTAGCGTGTCGTCTTTTACGAGTATATGGTCCATCATGAATATAAGTAAAGTGATCTGTAGCTATCGTACGGTCTCTTAGTAGCCTCTAGAAACCTAGTGCTTGGGTAAAGTTACCGTAATCAAAGTACTCCATTCCACTAGGTTCTGCATCTTCGGGACATAACTCTGTAACTCTTCTTTTACCTTTTCTTCATGCCAAAATCGCATTATCTGACAGATGGATTTACCAAAATTTGAAGTTAAGCGACTCATGATATGTTCATCACATCTAGCGTGTCGTCTTTTACGAGTATACGGTCCATCATGAATATAAGTAAAGTGATCTGTAGCTATCGTACGGTCTCTTAGTAGCCTCTAGAGACCTAGTGCTTGGGTAAAGTTACCGTAATCAAAGTACTCCATTCCACTAGGTTCTGCATCTTTGGGACCTAACTCGTTGACGTTAATTGAATTTAAACTGAGTTAAGTGAGACATAGGAACATAACTTTGATATACACTGTTTTGAAGTATGTTCCAGCATAGAGAAATAAGTTACTAAGTTAATTCTCTAAAGTTTTAGTGAATGTTGATTATAAGATTTAAAGTAATAAAGGAGAAATAGGATATAAAACTGGCAATTATAAAGGTTATTTATTTATACGCGATTTTAAGTCTTATTTTAGTGAAGCAAAAACCCTGATTTTATTCATTCATTCGAATCAAATTCAAAAGATCTGGCTTTTTTTCAGTCTTTTACACTTCGCTAGAATATTAATACGTTTGCCATGATTAAGGAACGATACCATTTGAAACTTGGAGGAAAAATCCACAGCATTAAAAGTTAGACCGTGAGAAAGTTCACAGAAAAGCTTCGTAAGCTTAGCTTAAAAGCTTCGATCAAAATGCATTTGTACTTTATGTACCTAATTACATTTTAACGGCGTATTGTTTGGAGTAGAGTCTTAAACTGTCTATTTTAAGAATAATTTGCCAAAATGACACAAATAAAATGTCTGTCAACTCGAATAAAATTTCGGTATATCTAACGACATCTTTTTTAAGATGCTATACTTACAACGCGATTCGGGAAATGAATTAGAGATAAATTAGATATGAAACAGTAAAGATATGTGACGTCCCACGGCAAAAGGTACCATTGCCCCGGCTGAATATTGGAGCGGCGTTAATAATAGCGTAAGCGCCAGCCGCCATAAGGTACCTTTTGCCGTGAAACGTCACTCGTCTCGTCTCGTCTTTACTATTTCACATCTAGTGAATTTCTATTTCATTTCCCTAATCGCGCCGTTAGATATGGTTTTATAGTTATAAGTCATAGTTATAGCATGTTTATTTATTTTAAAATATGTCATAAGTTAGGTACGTTAACTACGAAAAATATCTAGTGTACTTACTTAAATGTGACGAAAGTCCCACGATAGTAAGTCAGTTTGGGGACTAAATCAGTATTAACTGTAATAAATTTCGTCTTTCTTAAATACCTGTCTTGAAACTGAATCAGTGCCCCACTAGACCCAATCCCGCAATTGAATCCATCAAATTGCACTCCAAGCCTTATATTTAATGCATATAAACGTCCCATAGAGGCGCACAATTAACGTGATCAAATTTTCAACTGGAAACAGTCCCGGCGTCTAAGTGCAGGAAGCGATCCTGACTTAACAGTTTGTTAAGGTTTTGATCTTACAACCTTAACACAACATAATTGGGTACTTTCCTCTACCTTAAATTAATTATTTCACACTGTGCACGAAATAAAACACCATATGTATATTAGAAAAACCTAGATAACAGTTATTTTTAACCATAATTTCTATTTAATAAATCGGACTGAACTATAAAAAGTGAGTTGACCGTGACGTCACCATACACGTTTTCGTATAAATTCCATATTAGCAAATGGTTTTGACAGTTTTAAATAAGATACTGATTTGACTAGTAGGAAATAGGGTTTGCAATCCGGATCCGAAATGTATGAAATTATCCGGATCTGGATCCGGATCCGCGGATCTTCCCATACATTTCGGATCCGTCGTGCTAACCCTAGTAGGAAAGTAGCCAATTAGCACGCGCACCTATCGTCGTACGCGTGGTAGCAAGATGCCTAAAGAAATGACTTTTAGTGCATTTCTCGTGTTACACTAACGTCAAGTTGGTAGTGCACCAAGAACGACCGTCAAGGAAATATCATTATAACAAGCCTTAAGAGCCCTTCAACGTACACACTAGCGCCACAGCTAAATAATCGTGATTATTTAAATTTAACGAAAGATATTGAAAAAAGGGGGCCGCTACGTACTGTATTGTGTATTTAAGTACCTTTTGAATACATCAAACTAGTTTTTATGTTGCTGGATTTGTCAATCTATGCGTCCAAAGTTAAAACGGCCGTTCTTGTTTTAAGTTCCTAGATCGACGAAACCAGCAACATAAAAACTAGTTTGATGTATTCAAAAGTTACGTAAATATACAATACAGTACGTAGCGGCCCCCTTTTTTCAATATCTTTCGTTAAATTTAAATAATCACGATTATTTAGCTGTGGCGCTAGTGTGCACGTTGAAGGGCTCTTAACACCTTTATCAATTTATTTAGTCACAATCGGTTTATAGTAGGTTCGAAGCTTTTAACAGGACATTGTTACGTGGGTCCGATGTAATGGGAACTAATAGGTGTTTGGATGGGAAGGTTTGTTTCGTTAACTGAAAATTTAAGAGCACTTAATAATGCTTCCTAGTGTCCCGTACTTTGTTACTACACAAATTGATACACTTTAAGAGGTACACTTAAGAGAAAATGGGACGACCGTTTTTTTCCATACAAATTTTCTTCTCTGCATATTGATGTGTCAAATTACATACTTACTGGCTGTGGCGCAACGACCCGAAGTGGATCTTGGCCTCCGACACCAAAGACCGAAATACCACTTTGTCCAAAGCCGTTCCTGTCCAGTCGAGGGCGCCGTTCGCTAAGGTCTTTTTGCGCTTCGTCTCTCCAAAATCAAAAATAGAATAAAATCAAATGTGTCAAATTAATAGCATTTTTTCATTCTTTTTACCCTAGACCAATATAACTTTACATCAATTTACTTAACGAAACACCACTGCGAAAAGTGTGAAAACCAGATTATGTATTGTATCTATATTCATACGTACCTAATTGTCCAGGAATGCTGTGAGCGAAAGCTTGTGCAAAATACCCCAATGTTATGAAATATTTCAGCAATATTTGGTTAAATATGTCAGTCCCGTGGCTAGACTAACGTTATCAAGTGTCAACCCACATTCGCAAATTAAATTTAACCCAGGTACGACGAGTTTCTGGCCGGGCTTTGAATTATGAAATTTATATAATATAACGGGTAAAAATTACTAATAAATTTTTTGAAGTGAAAATTTTTTTAGCGGCGCTGAGCACTTTTTGAGGGGGGAAAAATTATAAACTCCAGACAGCGTAACGCGTAACGCGTAACGTGATTTCAATCTTAACTATTTCTTAAACTTTGGATGATAAAAATATAGATAATCAGATAATAGATTAAAATAAATTATAGATAGGTATTACCAAGAAGCAAATAAAATATCAGACTGAAAAATAAAAACTTATGTGAATTTAGGTTATAAAGTATCACACAAATCCGTTCAGTTTTTGCGTGACGGTGTAACAAACATACAATTTTTCTCATGTCGAAAAACAACATAATCTGTGCATTTGATGTTTAGTTGGGATTTTGAGCACTTTCTATTACAGTCTCTGTGTTAGAATTCAGCTAGATAATGCTGAAACTAGTCAGTTAAGCAAAGATGCCAGTCAAAGGAAGTTCATTACTATGCAGGTTGCATGTTACCGTCTGAAATTTTCCTCTGAATTGACATTGACTGACTGCACGAGTATGTATGCTAACTGGCTCTCACTGCGTGTCGGAATTTCAAATGATTTTTCTTTAAATGGAATGTCTATCAGTGCGTGGAACTAGTGGCGTATTTAAGTAGTTAAAACACCAGTTCTAACATGCCAAACTTAAGACTGTATACCTATACCTATTCTATTTACATTTATAAATGAAGGGATGTTTACAAAAACAACATAACTGACTACACTGGTTGACACCTGAAACGATTAACAATGTTCTTAAAAAAGTGTCAACCGCTCTAAGCAGTTATGTTGTTTTTGTAAACATCCCTTCAATTATATAGGTATTACCAGGGGTGCGAAACTCCTCCCTTCGGACAAACTCGGCTCCGTTCGGCTCAGAATTGCTCCGAGCAATTACTAGGGTTGACACAACTTGACGTCCCTTTGCGTGCACGACCACGTATAAGATAATGGCTAGAATTTTGACAACCCTAAATAGCCGAGAGGGATAGTGCCATGTAGCAAGGGACAGCATGATTCGACCCTGCAACGCTGTCAAACTTCGTATTTTTAGGAAGTTTCCTTTCTGTACGGTAGTACTATTATGTATTCTGTGGTATTACAAAATTATATAGTTATAAGACAGACATCACCATAAGTGATAGTGTGTATTTATAGTCAGTAGGTGGGAGGACGCGAAGGCGGAGACGTGTGTTTATGGATCAGACATAAGAGAAGGTTAATTCAATAAGGGGTCATCCATTAATTACGTCACACGAATTTCTAGGTTTTTTGACCCCTCCCCTTGTCACACTTGGTCACATTTGGCAAACCCCTCCCCCCTAGTGTGACGTCACATTTTTTCTTCGACATATCCAAATCGAATTAAGTAAGTACCTAAGTATTATTAATATTTTATCAAAATATTTTAGACGATATAAATATTAGTAATTTTATAACCCAAAACTGCTTAGGAAAGAAAATTAAACGATTAAAAACGATTATCGTTTTAAAAACTTGTTATTTAAATGTACAGCGAATAAAATAATTTAAATCAATTTTCGGTTACTGATGAAGTTAAAGTGACGTCACAAAGTTTGTGTCTCCCCCCTCCCCCATGTCACAATATGTCACATTTTCTTGACCCCCTCCCTCCCCCTAAACGTGTGATGTAATTAATGGATGACCCCTAAGTACCTATTCTTATCGAGAGGTCAAAACAAAAGCTAGCTGGGGGGTGGGCTGGAAATGAATGGCGGATAAACCTACTTTACTGACAAGAACTAGGCTCTTAATAAAATTCTAGTTTTGTACTCATTTTTTAACTCTTATTATACAATAAATGAGTTTTCATTATTAATTTTATTTAAATAACAAAATTAAGAAAGTGTTTGATTAGCCTTCCTTGCATTCACTTGATGATTCGTAGAAAACCCTCAATTATGCGTAGTTCGACATTGACTTTGTAGTATGTACTAAAAAGATTTTAACTTTAAAAACGTTGGCGTGGCCTAAGGCCGATTTACGAATATTAGGTTCATTTAAAAATTTATTTATGTACCCTGTATATTCTTAATAAAATGTAGTAATTTAAAAATAAAGTAAATATATTCCAGCCAAACATGGTCCATATTAATACAGTTTTTAAATCCACATCTTTGTTTCATAGTTGTCTTATTTGTCTATTGCAAAACTTAAGTATCTAGTGACCTATGTATTCACATTTTTCGTCCATGACGTATACAGACAGCTCAATACAAACCTCCCGTTTGCTTTTGCCAATCGACGTGTACATTATTAAATCTAGTCTGCGCTGCCACGCCCGTGACTAACCATATCACGCCCGTGGTCATCTATTCATGCCGTGACGGAGGCTAAATCAAAGACACGGCCTGACGATGGCCTTTGAGGTCCGACATGAAACATGGCGACGTGCTGTGAGATGAGAGATGCATGCACAGACATAACTATGCAGTACCGACAATTGACAAAACTTGAACCCTTGTGGTTTCATATTGTTTGTCTTTTTTATCCTTCAGAGCATTTAGTAACTGGAAACGTCATCGATCCATTACAGTACAGTAGCCGATTTTTCGGGGGACGGGATGTCAAATGTACTGCTATTTCTACATGATTTGTACGTAACGTAAGGGCAGGGGTAAGCTCTCAATGGCCACTCCAGTTATTATGCTCTAAGTTTTTATCGGCATTTTATAGCAATTCTATCTAGAAACTAACTTACTTTAAAATGTAGGTGTATTTTTTTAAACGTTTTATAGTTTTGCTGTTAAATTATTTAAGGAAAATGTTCTTCGTAACGTCATATCAATCAGATATGTCAGAAAACAGAAACAGAGATTTAAAACTTACAAAATTATAAAATGTGGATTTAATCAAAAATTTATAAAATGTGCTAAACTGCTCAGCAAGGCAAGAGAGTTGGTACGTTAGTTTCCGTGATCTACATAGATTTATATGTCTGTGTTGACATACGATTGTTGCCAGGATACGAAGTCACGTCACGTCACACACCACGGATTCGCATCGGGGTTTTACAAATCCAGATTCGGATTATTTATTCAGCGAGACTGCCTGGGCTCTTTTGCATGTCGATTTGGAAATTGGTGTTTCGAAAGAGATCTAATCTCTTGGTATTTTAGAATAAAATAGAAAGCTTTTATTCGTGACAAAAAAAAAACCCTTTGTACTAATGACGAATGTTAGTTTTGAACTTATTCAGCCAAGTACGAGTCAGACTCGCGCACAAGGGTTCCCCTAGAGTCATACTGCTTTTTCATAGATTTAACTGTTTTCTTTTACTGGACCTCCAGCAATGATCTGATTTTAAAATTTATTACGTTTTTGGTATTCATATTGATACAATCGCTTGCACTTATCACAGGGATCGTTACAAACATTTTTAACAGAGCGCGAATGAAAGTAACGGACATCGTTTTATCATGCTGTCACGTAGACAAGAACGACCATCATATCCATGCAGCTGGCCTAACAACGATACGCTTTGTGTATCTGTATTACTCTACCATATAAGTGCAACAATGACAGTTGCGTTTCGTTCGCTACGGAGTGTAAGCGATTGGTATGTTGGCTTGAGGCGTCGGCGGCCAGGAGGCGTATTCTATTATAGGTTTTATCCACGTGATAAAATAACTATCACTTATTTACACCGTGGAATAGAAAGTGACGGACACCGTTTTATCACGCTGTCACGTAGATAACGACCATCATATCCGTACAGTAGTTGAAAATGGGGTGACAAAGAAAAAGGTTTTCCTTGTTATTCAAATATCGGGAAAGTTCCGCGAGCGTCCCTCGTTGTTTCATTCAAGTCTCGTTAAAACACGGCTTTTTCTTTGTTTTTTAAAGAGTTTGCTGAACGCCTCGTGGATTTAAAACTCTTCTCAGGGCATCTTATCGACATTTAACCGACTTACGCAGAAATCGAGTTATGTTTTTACACATTTTTTAATATTCACAATAACAACTGAATGGATTAGGTACCCGATTGTCAAAAGGTACTTTTTTCATACAGTTTCCATTTCAGGAGAAAACGATTTCCAGAAACTAAATCTTAACATATCACTTTGAAAGCTTTATTGAACAAAATATGCTTTATTTGTGTATTTTATATGTCGTTTATCAGAATTATAAGCAGTTCAGTTGTTTACCGTAGTTCTAATAAAATCCTTTGTTTTTCTTGATACATTTTTACATGTCTCTGTTTGGCCCGATGGTTGACTGGTAGAAAATGCCATTAGGCATTTAGTCCGCCACTTTGTTTTTGTTTGTGCAATATCCATAATTAATATATATATATATATATATATATATATATATATAAGTATTATAAATGCGAAA